>NC_041224.1:8862289-8904211 GCF_002837175.3 Physeter macrocephalus | reverse complement strand
TCACAAAGAAAGAAAACTACAGGCCAATATCACTGACGAACATGGATGAAAAAATCCTCAACAAAATACTAGCGAACAGAATCCAACAGCACATTAAAAGGATCATACACCATGATCAAGTGGGGTTTATCCCAGGAATGCAAGGATTCTTCAGTATACACGAATCAATCAATGTGATAAACCATATTAACAAATTGAAGGAGAAAAAGCACATGATCATCTCAATAAATGCAGAAAAAGCTTTCGACAAAATTCAACACCCATTTATGATAAAAACCCTCCAGAAAGTAGGCATAGAGGGAACTTAACTCAACATAATAAAGGCCATGTATGACAAACCCACAGCCGACATCTTTCTCAATGGCGAAAAACTGAAACTATTTCCTCTAAGATCAGGTACAAGACAAGGTTGTCCACTCTCACCACTATTATTCAACATAGTTTTGGAAGTTTTAGCCACAGTAGTCAGAGAAGAAAAAGAAATTAAAGGAATACACCCATTTATGATAAAAACCCTGCAGAAAGTAGGCATAGAGGGAACTTTCCTCAACATAATAAAGGCCATATATGACAAACCCACAGCCAGCATTGTTCTCAATGGTGAAAAACTGAAACCATTTCCACCAAGTCAGGAACAAGACAAGGTTGCCCACTCTCACCACTATTATTCAACATAGTTTTGGAATTTTTAGCCACAGCAATCAGAGAAGAAAAAGAAATAAAAGGAATCCAAATCGGGAAAGAAGAAGTAAAGCTGTCACTGTTTGCAGAAGACATGATACTACACATAGGGAATCCTAAAGATGCTACCAGAAAACTACTAGAGCTAATCAATGAATTTGGTAAAGTAGCAGGATACAAAATTAATGCACAGAAATCTCTTGCATTCCTATACACTAATGATGAAAAATCTGAAAGAGAAATTAAGGAAACACTCCCATTTACCATTGCAACAAAAAGAATAAAATACCTAGGAATAAACCTACCTAAGGAGACAAAAGACCTGTATGCAGAAAACTATAAGACACTGCTGAAAGAAATTAAAGATGATACAGTTGGAGAGATATACCATGTTCTTGGATTGGAAGAATCAACATTGTGACAATGACTGTACTACCCAAAGCAATCTACAGATTCAATGCAATCCCTCTCAAACTACCAACGGCATTTTTCACAGAACTAGGGCAAAAAATTTAATTTGTATGGAAACACAAAAGACCCCGAATAGCCAAAGCAGTCTTGAGAAGGAGAAACGGAGCTGGAGGAATCAGGCTCCCAGACCTCAGACTATACTACAAAGCTACAGTAATCAACACAGTATGGTATTGGCACAAAAACAGAAATATAGATCAATGGAACAGGATAGAAAGCCCAGAGATAAACCCACGCACATATGGTCACCTTATCTTTCCTCCTAGAGAAATGGAAACAAAAATAAACAAATGGGACCTAATGAAACTTAAAAGCTTTTTGCACACGAAAGGAAACCATAAACAAGACGAACAGACAGCCCTCAGAATGGAAGAAAATATTTGCAAATGAACCAACTGGCAAAGGATTAACCTCCAAAATTTACAAGCAGCTCATGCAACTCAATATCAAAAAAACAAACAACCCAATCTAAACATGGACAGAAGACCTAAATAGACATTTCTCCAAAGATATACAGGTTGCTAACAAACACATGAAAGGATGCTCAACATCACACTAATCATTAGAGAAATGCAAATCAAAACTACAATGAGGTATAACCTCACACCAGTCAGAATGGCCATTATCAAAAAATTTACAAACAGTAAATGCTGGAGTGGGTGTGGAGAAAAGGGAACCCTCTTGCACTGTTGGTGGGAATGTAAATTGATACAGCCACTTTGGAGAACAGTATGGAGGTTCCTGAAAAAACTAAAAATAGAAATACCATGAGACCCAGCAATCCCACTACTAGACATATACCCTGAGAAAACCATAATTCAAAAAGAGTCATGTACCCCAATATTCATTGCAGCTCTATTTACAACAGCCAGGACATGGAAGCAACCTAAGTGTCCATCGACAGATGAATGGATAAAGAAGATGTGGCACATATATACAATGGAATATTACTCAGCTATAAAAGGAAACGAAATTGAGTTATTTGTAGTGAGGTGGATGGACCTAGAGTCTGTCATACAGAGTGAGCTAAGAAAGAGAAAAACATATACCGTATGCTAACATACATATATGGAATCTAAAAAAATATATATGGTTCTGAAGAACCTAGGGGTAGGACAGGAATAAATACACAGACGTAGAGAATGGACTTGAGGACACAGGGGTGGGTGAAGGGTAAGCTGGGACGAAGTGAGAGAGTGACTTGGACATATATATAGTACCAAATGTAAAATAGATAGCTAGTGGGAAGCAGCTACGGTTCTGATGAACCTAGGGGCAGGACAGGAATAAAGATGCTGATGTAGAGAATGGACTTGAGGACACGAGGAGGGGGAAGGGTGAGCTGGGACGAAGTGAGGGAATAGCATGGACATATATACACTACCAAATGTAAAATAGATAGCTAGTGGAAAGCAGCCGCGTAGCACAGGGAAATCAGCTTGGTGCTTTGTGACCACCTAGAGGGGTGGGATAGGGAGGGTGGGAGGGAGACGCAAGAGGGAGGGGATATGGGAATGTATGTAAATGAAACGGTTCTGATGAACCTAGGGGCAGGACAGGAATAAAGATGCTGATGTAGAGAATGGACTTGAGGACACGAGGAGGGGGGAAGGGTGAGGTGGGACGAAGTGAGGGAATAGCATGGACATATATACACTACCAAATGTGAAATAGATAGCTAGTGGAAAGCAGCCGCGTAGCACAGGGAAATCAGCTTGGTGCTTTGTGACCACCTAGAGGGGTGGGATAGGGAGGGTGGGAGGGAGACGCAAGAGGGAGGGGATATGGGAATGTATGTAAATGTATAGCTGATTCACTTTGTTGTAAAGCAGAAATTAACACACCATTGTAAAGCAGTTATACTCCAATAAAGATATTAAAAAATTAATAAATAAATGCAATGCTGTAGTTTGGAAGGGATACCACTGTTGGTTCCTCTTAATTCTTTCATTCCTATCCTTGTCGTGGAAGAAAAGTACTGAGCAGAACCATGATGGCGACACGTAAACCACTTGCATTTAGAGGTTCTGGATGTTGCTGAGCTGTCCATTGTGGACTAAAGTGCTTCATAGAATGTTGTGCTTGGTCCCTGTTGAGGAGGTCCTACATCACCACGCTTTTTATTTTGTTTTTTAAATTTTTGCACTTTCAGAAAAATAGAACTAGTATGAATTGGGGAAAACCAGCTAAGAAATGGGACAGCTATGTGTGTGAAATCTAACAGATAAGCAAAGAGAAAGAATGGAAATGTGAGGTTGTTATTCAGGACCTGGAAGCAGCAGCTGCACAAAAGATGTAGCCAAACAATTGCCAAAGAGAGTAAACACGCATGTTTGAACTCAGCCACCTCTTAGCTGACGTTGTTTGGTCTGGTGTAGACATAAGCTCCCTGACTAGCGTCTCAGTGGGCTTAAGGAAGGAAACCCTGTATCCTGTAGCATCCTGTCCTTTGAAGTGTCCAATGCTGGATTTTAAACAAAATAGATGCTAAGTATCCATATGTTAGAAAAAAGGAGTGAATTTTTATTGACTTGACATTTTTCTAATTTTCTCTGAAACTTTTATAGGAATTTTGGAAATAATCTTTGGTTGTGAATGACTTTGATATCAGAATAATATAGATTAAACCTGTGTTTTTCATTAGCCATATAGACCCATCATATTGATTTGGTGAAGGTAACTATTTTAGTCTACTTGGGCTGCCATAACAGAATGCCATAGTCTGCATGGCTTCAACAGCAGAAGTTGATACTCTCACAGTTCTGACCGCAGCCTGGTTCTGGTGAGGCCTCTCTCCTTGGCTGTAGGTAGCCGCCTTCTCCCTGCATCTTCACATGGACTTTGCTCTGTGTGCGCCCAGAGAGACGTCTCTGGTGTCTCCTCTTCCTCTTCTAAGGATACCAATCCCATTGGATTAAGGCCGCACCCCTATGACCTTCTCTAATCAAACACTGAGTCCATAACAACGACTGAAGAAGAAAACACATCTGGGCTTTGGGGTTTTGTTTTGTTTTGTTTTGTTTTTACAACACGCCTAAAGTAAAAATTGCTTGCCCCTGAATTATACCATTGGCTCCTAAATAACCTGAGAACTACTGTTGTCCTGCTTGGTACGACCAATCAATAGTAAAATTAAATATAAACAGTTCTGTTCTTCTTAAGGGGCTGACTTGATTGAAAATGACTTCACCTTTCTTCTAAGGCAAGGAGACAGATATTCATAACCCAGAAAAAATAAAATCAAGCGCTTTCTCACCGTATTGGTTTCTTTCCCAGTGGCCTGGAAGAGTTGCGGTGCCTTCTGAAGACACTGCTCTGGGGAGAGACAGCTCCACCGGGGAAATGAGCCCAGTACGCTCTTGCTGAAAGAGAACGCTCTGCTAACGCTAAACGATAGCAGGCGGCACCAAAATCTCAGATAGTGCCTCTCGTCTTTGTATAGGGTTTCTCCTTTGATAAATTTTTCCATGGATGCTTGCTTTTCCTGGTGACTGGTAATTAATCCTTTCTAAACCTTAGTTGAAGACCTCAGATCTCAAGTGAAGAATTCTCTGGTAAACAAATTGGAAGGGTGCTATGTTTCTCTCTACATAGATAGATAGATCTATATGTCATTATTATTCTAATCTTCACCTTGCATGTTGATTCTGTAACTTTGAGTACTACCTTGATTTCAGCATTCATAAATGTTGTATTTCAATTCAGCTTTTTAAGGTGGGTATAATATTTTTTTAATTACCTTATTCACTCCCCAGAACACTTTTGCAAGAGCTTATCTACTTTTTAATCATCTACTGAAAAAGAAAAAAAAAACAGATATGCCTTTTTGCTTCACACATAAATTGAACTTATATGGAGATTGTAAGTCATTTCAGTAGCCTTTAGGATGATACTATTTCAAATTTTGTTTTAAATATCTGCTCCTTTGCTTGATTCTTATTAATATAGCTACTTTCAATTTCATAAACATATATGTACACTTGCACTTACATATATGCATATTAATCATATAAAACAAAATCCTAATGAGATCAACCTTACTACGGTAATAACTCAGCCATTCGATTTTTGTGGGCCCTGGAGCCATGGTAACAGAACTTTGCCTAGAGTAGGTGCTGGATAAGCTCCTGATAATTGATTCCTCTAACAGAAAGAAATCATTCCCTTAATTGAGTCCCTTAACAGTTATTAATGTATACCTAGCCCTGTGGTAAAGGCTTGGAGGCTGACATAAAAAATAAATAGGAGTATAAATCATTTACCTGAAAAAGGTTATAACCTAGTTGAGAGATCAATCAGGAAAGTAGGTGAAAATGCTCCCAAATATATAGAGTCTATTTGTATCAAAATACATAGTGTAATAGGCATTTCTATGAAATTGCCGTAGAAGAATCAAAGCAAGATGGAAGAAGGTAGTTTGAAGGCCGTGATCTTTTCAAGCTGAAGGATGATGGCTTTAACTCCGTTACCTCTGTAATGATGCTCCTGACATTCCCACATGGCATGGCTGGCTTACTATAAATCCATGACCTTGACTCTCAGCGGGCCTTCAATACTGCCGAGCAATCCCACCATACTTCCCTTGTTCATCTAATCTTCCGCACTCGTGGATGACTGTCTTGAGTTCTTTCCTCCCTTCTCAGCCTCTAATACCTTCTTCCCTGTCTCTACTCCCACCTTCCTGTTCCACTGGGAAGGTGGACATTCCCTCACCTCCATAGCTGGTATCTGCCCTTGTTCATGCTGCCTCCCTGCCTCCGTCTAAGGCCACGTCCTCTGCTTAAACACTGGATCCCACTCTCTCCCCTGCCAAAGCAGAAACGTTGCTCTAGCAGTTCTATCCACTGGTTCATACACCATCGTGTTTTTTTCCTCTCTACTCATTCCTATCAGCTTCGATTTTTGTTATTTCTCCTACCTTTTTTTAAAAATTAATTTATTTTTATTTATTTTATTTTTGGCTGCGTTGGGTCTTCATTGCTGTGCGCGAACTTTCTCTAGTTGTGGCGAGCAGGGGCTACCCTTCATGATGCGCAGGCTTCTCACTGCGGTGGCTTCTCTTGTTGCGGAGCACGGGCTCTAGGCGCGTGGGCTTCAGTAGTTGCGGCACACGGGCTCAGTAGTTGTGGCTCACGGGCTCTAGAGCGCAGGCTCAGTAGTTGTGGCCCATGGGCTTAGTTGCTCCGCGGCATGTGGGATCTTCCCGGACCAGGGATCGAACCCGTGTCCCTTGCATTGGCAGGCGGATTCTTAACCACTGCGCCACCAGGGAAGCCTATTTCTCCTACTTTGCATAAAAAGAATCTTGGCTCACTTCTACCACCCGTCACATTTCTTCCTTCCCTTTATAGCAAAATTCCTTAAAAGAATGGTCTATACTTAACCGTATCCAATTCCTCTCCTTTTAATCTCTTTTAACTCCAATATGGCTTTCATCCCCAGCAAGCAGCTGAATGGGCTCTTGTCAACAGCGACCTCTAGGTTGTGAAATCCACATGGCAGGTGTCAGCCCTTATCGTACTTGACCCATTAGCAGTATCTGACACAGCAGGCCACTTCCTGCTCCTTGAGACACTTCCTGGAAACCACGGTCTTAGCAGTCATTCTCCACTCTTTTGTAGCTGAGGCTCTTTTGTAGTTGGAGTGCCACCACGTACGTTGATCTCCTCGGCAGTATCATCCAGACTCATGCCTTTAAACGTCATCAACATGCCTAAGACTTACTACTTTATATTTTTTCAATTTTTTTATTCTTTGGCCGCACCACGTGGCCTGTGGGATCTTAGTTGCCTGACCAGGGATCGAACCTGTGCCCCCTGCAGTGGAAGTGCAGTGCAGTCTTAACCACTGAACCGCCAGGAAAGTCCCTGACACTTATAGCTTTAGCCCAGATCTTTCTGTCAAACTTTCAGACCTGGAGCCCTCTTCCAAGTTCTACTTGGATGTTTCCTATGATCTCAAACTTTACATGTTCAAAACATGTAACATTTTTGTGTAATCTATAAAAATATTAGACCACTGTGTTGTACGCTTGAAACTACTATATCGTAAGTCAACCATACTTCAATTTAAAAGAAATGTAAAATTTTTTATTTTTGCCTTCTGAGCACTGTAGCCCTCTTCCCGCCCCCCCCCCCCCGCCCCCCGTATCACTTGAAGGGTACATCATCCTTCTCATCACTCAGACCCAGAACATTTGGCATCGTCCTTCACTCTCTTTCACGCCCTTATCAAATCTATCAGCAAATTTGGTTGACTCTACTTTGAAAATGTATGCAGAATTGGACCATTTATTTTTCCCCCTCCATTACTGTCGCCCTGGTTTAACCACCATCATCTCTCCACGTGGGTCACTGTAAGCATCTCCAGCTGATTCCCGTTTCCACTTCAAAGTCCCCAAAACCTCTTTTCAGTTCAACAGCCATCATATCATAGCCCTTTGAACATGTCACACCACATCATTCCTCTGCTGGAAACCCTCCAGTGAGTTCTCATCTCACTTAGAAGAAAAGCCACAAGTCTTGACTCTGACCTGCAAAGCCAGGCATCGCCTGAGAGCTCTGACCTCATCGTTTGTTCCTTTCTCTGGTCCCCTCCACTCAGCCATTCTGACCTCCTTGTCCTCTGCCAGCCCGTCTGGCCTGCTCCCACGCTGGGGCCTCTGCCCAGAGCTCAGGCACCTGCACTCCCTCACCTCTTCATGCTTTTGTCCAAATGTAACCTCCTCAAGCCATGTGAAACTGTCCCTGCCCTGTCATCTGACACTATGGCTTTCCTTGCCTTGTTTTTCTTTTCTTTTTCCACAGAATTTGTCACCTCCTAACATGTTACATACTTTGTTATGTCTATTACTTACGAGATGTCTCTCCCGTCTAGAATTAAGCTCTTAGAGGGCAGGGAATTTTCGTTTCTTTTGGTCACTGATGTCGCCCAACTGTCCAAAACAGTACCTGAAACATAAATGATGGATGGATGGATGGATGGATGGATGAAGAGATCATTGAGAACTCAAAAGAGGCTTTCCTTAAACACCCCATTTCACGTTGCCAATCCATCCTTCACTTGTGGTTCCTCTCTACTCACAAAACTTTGTTTTACTTTATTCATTATTTGAAATTATCAATTATCTTACTTATGATATCTCCTCTACTAGAATATAAGTTAAGCTATGTGAGCATAAGAACTTGAGATAGTAAGCATGTACTTAATAAATATTCATTAAGTGAATCCATTCTAGACAAGAAATTTGAATTTCTCAAATCAGTTAACTGCCTATATAAATTTTATCTTATGACAAATCTGTGGTTATTTGCTTATTCAGCCTGATTCAGTGTTCAGTTAGCAGGATACGTAATTGTTTGTTACATTCTTTTTATCACTGTGGTTTTCTTTGGTTTACTATTAAAGAATTCTCAGACTACGCTTGATACTTTATAATAAATTAAGCAAAGATTTTCAAAAAGTTCAATGACTGGCAAGTATTAATATGTAATAAATAAAGCAGATAGCTCTGATCTTATTCCTGAAAGTACCTCACCCTCTGTTTGTCTGAGTATTTCCATTGTAAGACTCAATGGCTATACTCCCATTTGAGTCATTTAAAATCATAGAAAAGCATAGCAAGTTTTATAGGAAATTATTATGCACAAGAAAATGGATCAAAATCTCATTAGATTTTTAAGCTCTCTTTTCTGTAGTCTCATAACAGGAACCTGGGTCATTTAAATTCTTTACATTTTTCTTTCAATTTCTTTAAGAAAATACTATAAGTTGGGAGTAGTTAATATTTAAGACAATCCACTGTAGACATTAAAACAAATTATGAAGCTGCCGCATAGCACAGGGAGCTCACCTCTGTGCTTTGTGACCATGAGAGGGGTGGGATAGGGAGGGTGGGAGGGAGGGAGACGCAAGAGGGAAGAGATATGGGAACATATGTATATGTATAACTGATTCACTTTGTTGTAAAGGAGAAACTAACACACTATTGTAAAAGTTACACTCCAATAAAGATGTTAAAAAAAAAAACAAATTATGGATTTTCCTTGTATGTTATTAGCTATTAATGGCCTCCAAATGAAAATGGAAAAACATACTTTGCTATTCAGCATAATAAAATGCATCTGTATTAAGAAATGAAGAAATCGATGCATGAAAATTCAAGTAGCTATTAATCATGATCAGAATTCTATTTTTATTCTTATTTGAGTGAATTTCATTTTGCTTTTTAACAGTAAGTATTCCATCATTCATTAGCACATTTTTAATAAATGAAAGGTAATCATTTGTTGTATCCATTAAGATGATTAGCTTCCCTCTTAACTCATTAAGTCGTTGTTTAGGAAGAAAACTCAAGAGTGCCATGAATTTGTGATAACTTGTTTTATCTTACTTCATGACCAGAAATTTTGGGGTTTTGTTCTGTTTCGCTTTTGAGATTCCACATATAAGTGAGATCAGACAGTGTTTGTCTTTCTCTTATTTCACTTAGCATGATCCTCTCAAAGTCCATCCATGTTTTTGCAAATGGCAGGGTTTCCTTCTTTCTCATGGCTGAATAATATTCGTGTGTGTGTGTGTGTGTATCTCGCATCTTCTTTATCCATTCATCTGTTGGTGGACACTTAGGGTGCTTCCCTATCTTGACTATTGTAAATAGTGCTGCTGTGAACATGGGGTCTAGATATTGCTTTAAAATAGTGTTTTTGTTTCCTTTGGATATATGCCCAGAAGTGGAATTGCTGGATCCAAAGAGATTTTTTAAGTTAATTATCTCCTACTTACAATCATTGTTTTCTGACAGCCTTAGGTCTAGTGATTCTAGAAGATTGTGAGAAAATAAAGTTGGTTCCTGCTATAAACTTCAAACGTATCTCTGACAGGAGCCTATGAGCTTCCATAGGCCGGGCCTCTGTTGTGCTGATGGAACTTCTTTGGGTTGTGAGAAATAGCAAGCCATGTGGCCCCAGAGCTGTCCACAAGCATCCCCCCGAACTTTCCAGATGGGCTTCCCTGCACGTCTGTTAATGACCAGCCCAGATGTCCGTCTCTAGGCAGAGTAGAGCAAGTGGCAGCGTGGTGAGAGTCAGAATGGGGGCTAGAGGGCCTGAGTCAGAGAAGAAACATCAGGAAAGTTTGGGAGGGTTCGGTGGACATTGCTGGGCCAGACTATAGTGGTGCTGGAGCCGGAAGGAGGAGGGAGATGAGGAAAGCAGGTGGTTTGCATCCTCGGCGGCCTCCTGCTGTATTTGTAAGTAAGTTCAGTCATCCGTCAAACGAAGTCCATCCTGAGGACCATAAACCAAGAGTCATAAACTGACGAAGCCAACTTGGAATGTTCCCAAAATAACTCTCAGGCTACTTAAAAATCCTTGACGTTAGCCCACGAAACATTTCACCGTAAGGAACTTGGAGTGACTTTTTCTTACCTTTTTAGGACTGTAGTAGCTGAGGGCTTTAATTCTCCCAATGCAGCATCCTTGGTGGCGCTTTTAGAAACTATGAAACCACGTGTATTTTACTATCTCAGTCCTCTTTGAATGAAAGAGAGCTTTATGTATTATGAAAAAGAGACGTGAAAAAAGAAAAGTCACATCTAAATAAATAAAAATCATGATTTGATATTGTTATTATTTACTGGACCACAAACTGATTGAAGGGCAAAGAGACAGCAATACATGACCTTTATAATGAGTGCCTGGAGTTCTAACATGTGACACTGCTCGTTGAATGTTTGACATTTTAAAAAATGGACTAAATTAGACTACAAGGCAGACTTAGGCCTACATTTTTACCTTTTTTTGGTACCAAACAGTTTGTAGAATTTTGTAAATTATTACTTTCCAGTATTCACAGATTTCACACAGACATCTAAATGCTCAAAAATTGCCATCCATGTACCCCTTTGAATGAAAAGCAGGCGAGGACTGCAGAAAGAACTCAGGCTTTCAGATGAGATAGTTGGATTTGAATATCACCTCCATTGCTTGTGGCCCTGGAGAAGTTTTTCTGAACCTCAGTTTCCTCATCTGGGAGGAATAGTTGTTGCTAGGATTAAATTAAATGCAAAAATCTGTGCATAATACACAGCACGGCACTTCACAGACATCCAAAGTAGTAGCTTTTATCATTTCATCATAAATCGTGCCACGTCCAAGACAAAGAAGGACCTGGAAGAGGAGAGTAAGGATGTCTTTGGTCACCCTTACTCTCCTCTTCCATGACACAGTGGTCCCATGACACACCTGTGTCACTCACTCATTGCCTTCTTCTGAAATGTTATTTGAAAACAGACTCCAGACCCCAGGGTGAAATGACACAGCCTTAGAGTTTTTAAAGCACTTCTGCATTACTGTCCAGATAACGAGATGCTCCTCTTCTATAAGTTGGTATTTATTGGCACTTTAGTCTACAAGCTAAGTGGCAGCAAACGTTTAATTCTGTGTCAAAAGGTAGACTACCAAATACAGGTAGGTGGTTTACCAACCACCCTGAGGCTACGCGTAGCGTATACTGGTTGGGAGGTACCAGAAAAGGCAGAGAACCAATCTGTTCCCTTTTTCGTTGGCACAGGAGAGGGAGAAGCAAAGGCTGATAGAATTGTGTGCCTCTCCATCACGTATCCGGTCCTCCACAGCTACAAGACAAGGTAGCCAGGAACGCAGGTAGAAGGAGAGAGCAAAACAGACTCCGGCTAGAGCACTGGCCTGAGAATAAAGTTCCCAGGATATGAAGGGGGTCGACTGAAAAGGAAGACAGTGGAATTAAGGGGGTCATATTGTCTCCTCGGCATCCTCATGATTCTGTGGAGTCAGATGAATCTAAATCTGAATCTGAATTTGGATTTAAGTACCATTCACCCTAGTCAGTCCTGATGGGACCCTGCCTAGGGCTGCGAGCCACCTTTATATTTACGTTTTCTGCCTTTCTTCCCCTCCAGCCATGATCAGGCCTTTCAGACAAACCTGGGAAGCCCTGGAGTTTTAGAGGGTGGACAAAGGACCCCTTGAAGTGGGGGACCTATGACCTGGGGCAGAACCCTCTGCTTGGAGCTCGTGGTTACTTTCAGTCCTGGGGTCTGGACCAACTTCGCTTCTCTCGGTGCCCAGAACACCTTCTGGGTCCCAGCACGTGTTAGAGCTCTGGTCAGTCACCACGGTCCACTCTGACCTGGTGTTCCCCTGAGGCCTCTGTAAGGATCCAAGGTTTCTGGGCTGTTATTTGTTCTTGCTTCTCAGGACTTTGCTTTTTCTTAATAAGGGAGCAAAAAAAGAGAGTAAATGGCCCCTGGCCTCAAAAAATAAATGCCCGAGCATCCATGAGAGTCACAAATTGTTATGATGGACGACATGAGAGGGAAGTGGTCCCAGGGCCCTGATTAGAGAAGTGATACTGGAGAACCAAAACAGTATGGCAGGCTTCCGGACCGAAAGTGAGCAAGTGAGGGGCCGCCAGGGGGGAGAGCCCTGAATGACGGCAGGTAAAAGTCCTATGAAGACCTTGAGCATACTGAGTCGGCCAAAAACGCAGATGTCAACTTAAATCAGGATACGTTTGATGAAAAATAGTTTCCTGGGATTAAAAATTCAAAGAGTCTCTAAGGGATGTTCCCTTGGGACTTCAGGCTGGTTTCAAAGAAAAAGAAGCCTCTGTGTCTGAGGCCTAACAAAGAAAATCAGAACTAGACAGATCAGACACAGCAAGTAGAGAGGATCCTATAAGCAAAATGAATATGGGCAACCTTATCATTTCTCATACCTGAGAGAATGTGAAAGAGTCCATGCTGGAGAGAATTCTTGGCTATATCTTGAATATAAAGCGGTTTAGCATGCATCTCATGGCAGGCCTTAACCTGTGTTGACTAGTTTGGTGTGTGGTGGGTTACAGTGCAGAGCACAAAGGAAACCACTGGTGCCGAGCCTTAATAGATGAGTGACTATTGGGAAACATTCATGTATGTATGGTCGTTCTTTTAGTCTAGAGAAAACGCTCACGTACTGAGCTCACCCTATGTACCAAACAGTAGCCTAGCCTTGGAAACACATTCCATGAGACTAAAGGAATTTGTTCAGACTACGCTCCCTGTAAATAAATCAACATTCAAATCCAGGTTCACCTAAAACCCTCTGTTCTTGAACCCACATGAGTGGAATTGATGTAGATAGTATCTTCCGTATCATAGATGTGCTGCTTAATCTAGATGGAGCTGAAGTGAGTTCAGTGAATCAGAAATGACGTCGTCGACTGATCCCCTTTGGTCAGCATCCTGCCTCTTTCTCTCAAGCTGATAAGCCTTCTTGTCTTCCCTCCACTCTGTCTATTCTACATTCTAAGTTAGAAATATAGTTCTAACTAAATATAAATATAGTTTAAATATAGGTCTAAATATAGTTCTAAATATAGTTCCTAAAGACATTGAGGGACGGGGTTCTGCTTTCTTCTCTCCTACCCGTATGCTCTGTAAAGCTGATTCCTGTATGAAGCTCCTTGTCTAAGGGGAGCATGGTTGATGACAGGAGGTGAGCCAAGAAGGGAATTCCACATTCTGAATTGAAGCCTTAATCTAAGAACATAAAATCATTATCTGTGGCCCCACTTACTATAGGCAAACCTTTACCACCCCTTTATTTTTTTTTTCTCACTGTTCCCTCTCCCTACTCCAGTGTCTGAAAAGTTGGTCTTTGGATAAAAGACAAGAGATTTTCATGGGATCCTCTGTAGAGTTGTACATTTCAAATTTATGTCTTCCAGTGGTTAAAAAAAAAATATATATATATATATATATATATATCTGCTATATATATAGGCTACACTTAAACTCTGTATCTTTTAAAAATTTTTTAAAAGGTCCCTGAGAGAGACAAGAGATCATGTCATAGAAAAAAATCTTGGATTTATATTTTTGGGATCAGAAACTCTCTTGAATAATGGATCAATATACTCAAGAAAATGCTATTTCTAGTAGTAAAACTGAGTCTGATTAAGACTGCATCTTATGGAAAAAGGCACCAACATATACTGCAGCTTGCAGTTTAAAATGGCACAGCCCGTCTGGACAGTAGTTTGGAACAGAATTTTAAAAGGTCTTGATAACCCATGGCTTGCTCATGCTACCTCTGGGAATGTGGCCCAAGGAAAGAATTCTCAATAGAAAGAGGCTTTTCATACAGAGATTTTTCAAAGCAGAATATTTATCATAGTGAAAAAAATTTTAAACCCAGATGTCCAAAAAAAGTGTTGAATGGTTGAGGTGATTTTCTAAATGGTAGATTTTTTAAAGTCTATCATCTCTTAAAACCAGATGCGTGATAAGTGGCTCTGCCCTCTCTTCAAAATATGCCCTCAGTTATTTTTGTTTAAAATAGAGAATGATGCCCTAAAATAAATAAATAAACATTTAAAAATTAAAAAAATAAAAATAAAAAAGTGTATCACCTGAAAAACTACTATGTTAAGAATTGGGTAAAAATTGGATAAGAATTGGGTAAAATATTATGATCATAGCTATGGGAATCAAAATTTTTTTTTAATTTCAGGAAAAAATGGAAATACTATCACACAATCAAGAATTGTGTTTCAGTGGTAGAACTATAGGCAACTTTTATTTCTATTTTTTTAAGTTTTGTATTTCCATATGAGGAACAGCCCCTCTTACATTTTTAATAAAAAATCGTAAGGGATGCCAAGAATTGCATTTCATGTCTTCAGTCTACTTCCTGTCTACTGTGCCCATGTCTAGAACCTGGTCCTCCTTTCCCACTCTGCATATTGTGGATGGATCTGAGTAACTCCGTGGCTCTTATGAGCTCAGTCCTCAACCCAGACAGTAGTCAACTAGAATGGATTAACTCTGAAGATTCGGAAGTGAAGATGGGTTCTTGCTGTCCTAATTCCCTCTTGTCCTTCATGAGCAGTCCCGACGAAGAGCTCTTTGAATAGGAAGAACCTGCTCAGAAGAAATCCACTTGCCCACAATGCGAAAGAAACACAATGCCAGTTAGAGCAATACCTCTTTTCACCGTTTCTGAGTTTGCCTGTTTTTTCACCTTGTGATTAAACAGGTGTTGCCTAGATAGAGGACAAATATGTATCTGTATATTTGCAAAGCATCAAATAATGAAGGATAGCTTAATGAATGTTATCATCTTTAGTGGCTGAGTGCACTCAGGAGGAAAAATAATAGAATAAAAGGTCATTGCTTTCATGATGCCCGGTAGCCATGAATATAGTGTTTGTAGTCATAAGATATATTCCGTGGTTCTTTCTTCATCCAAAACATTGTACCTTTTGGAATTATGCCATTTATTATTAATTAAAATACATGTTTGGGGTGGAGATGGCAGTGGCTAAGTCTTTTTCACTGAAACACAAGAACTGGGCATTTCAATCCTGTGTATTTTTCCTGATTTCCATTTGCTACAAGCTATTATGTTGTAAACTCATATTTCAGTAGTTCTTCTTCACCTTCATTACTTGTAATGCTTTCAGAGAGTACAGTGGCCTTTTTCTAGTTCAGAAATGGGTAGTATAGTTGAGCGCTCGAAGGTTTGTAAATACTAATAAGCTGTTTTGTGATAAAGAACCAAAGTTGGGAAAAGCAACAACAGTGACAACAGTTATTCAGTGTATGTTTGTACTTTGAGGGGGAAAGAGAGGGAACACTGTTTTTTCTTTTTTAAATTTTTTTCTCCCTTCCTTTTCCCATTTTAGACAAAGCCCGTTGCATTTGCAGTCCGGACAAATGTCAGCTACAGTGCAGCCCATGAAGACGACGTCCCGGTGCCAGGCATGGCCATCTCATTCGAAACAAAAGATTTTCTGCATGTTAAGGAAGTAAGGAGAATAATTGGAATTTCTATCCGCATGATTTTTTTTTACCTTGAAGCATCATTTCTTACTTCTCATCGCTGTGAAATAGCATGGCGTGTAGCTGCGGTTGGATAACATACACATGAAATCAGTGCCTCTCAAGCTTTTCTAATATAAATATAACCTTTTTAAAGAAGAAAAAAGTCACAGGTCTCTTGGAATAACCTCAAGGCTCCCCTGGGCTCTGTGACCCAGAAATTGAGAACCACTGGAGTAGATGATCCTTTTTTTATACTTAACCTGTACTTTTTGTGTTAATGTTTAACCTTGACCGTGTGTCATTTTCCCCTCGTGTCCCAAGTTTAACCATCTGGGGAGGGTTTAATAATAGTATCTAGAATTCATGATCTCTCCTCTCTGCTAGCAGGGTCTAAACTCAGGCCACTTTTGCCCATTCTCCTTCTTTGGTGGTAAATTTCTGCAGGGGAAGGGGAAATGGATGCAATCAGAGCCAACAAGGCAAGAAAACAGATATCAGGAACACCCCTTTTCCACCATGCCAAAAGCCTCCACTTTTTGTTCACAATGACTCAATCTGTAAATTGGAAAAATTCACTCTTAATTAAGGTTTATTTTGCGTCAACATTTATCAAATGCCTGCTTTGCAGAACACTGTATGAACTGGCCAGAAATTCCCCTTACATGATGTTCTAGGTGTGTGAGTATGAGGTTTTCTTGAACCTGCAGGAATTTACAATTGGAGCACTTCCATCTGGGGGACGGTCTCTCCTAGGGCGCATTTGTAAAAAAAATTTTTACGGTTCTAAGGATTTTTTTTTAAGTTGAAGTCTAGTTGATTTACAATGTTGTGTGAATTTCTGCCGTACAGCAAAGTGATTCCGTTATACATATATATATATTCTTTGTGCTATTCTTGGCGAGGGAGTAGGGGAGGCAAGGAATGGGAGTTGGGGATTAGCAGAGGCAGACTATCGTATATAGCGTGGAGCGTATGTCGGTCTAACTGCTCAGGCACTAAAGGCTGTGAACAAGAGGGGTTATAACTGCCAATGAAAAGAGACAAGAGAACGTAGAGCCCGCCATTTCTTTACCTTTTCAAAAGAGCTGTTATATTTCTATTTGGCCAGGAAGGGAAGACAGAAAATAATTTCTGAAGTATGGCATGCCTAGAATCTCACTTTACAACAGGAAGTTAGATGAATCCAGGCTCTCTTCCGCAAGGGCTGATGCTTAGAGAAGAAGGAAAAGAAAAACAGAGTGGATATTCTTCTTTGAAATGTTCGAGAACAGGCTCGAAAAATACTATTCAGCCGAGGGACATCAAACCGTATCCTAAAGATTTAGGATCGATATTCCAGGCACAAGAGAGAAATTGCCAACATCCACATAAGTGGAGAAGTCATTTGTGAACGCCGGACTGTGGTCATTATAAACCTGTTTGCACAAAGGTAAATTTTGCTCTGACATCAAATATTTCATGTCGATGTCAATATTTATCACTCACTCTTAGTACTTCTAATTAATCTGATTATATAAGAGGAAGACCTCTGTAACGCTCCCTAGTTCCTGCTAGTCTCTTGTCAGGAAGACCTGTTAATCTTTGAACAAGAAGGGTTTATCCTACTCATGGTGCCAGCAGCTGCAGTGGAATTCAGGCAAGTCTCAAGGCCAGGAAAGTGAAGGCAGAGTCAAGCAGGAGATGGACTGTTGAGCTCCCGGAGAATACTTTGCTCTTAGCGTACTCAACACGTGAACAGGGTTTCTTGACTTGCGATATTTGAGTTCACTGTAATGGCCATAATACTTATGTCCAGCGAAAATGGTTAATGGGGAAGAAAAAGGATGTGAAGATTTGTTTAACTTCTGTGCACTGATTTTAACAATTTTGATTTTCCATTTAGAAATTTAACAATGACTGGTGGATAGGGCGATTGGTTAAAGAAGGCTGTGAAATCGGATTCATTCCAAGCCCAGTGAAGCTAGAAAATATGAGGCTACAGCATGAACAGAGAGCCAAGCAAGGGAAATTCTACTCCAGGTAGGAGAAAAATATCAAGTGTTTGTGTCAGAGTTCAGACTGTACTATCTATCGTTAGTGTACTGTCAGTTGCTGTATTCTACAATCTTTATTATGTGTTAAAAAGCAGACTGGTGAGAGCATCATAAATCCTGCATTTAAAAAACTTCATCCAGGGGCCTCCCCGGTGGCGCAGTGGTTGAGAGTCCGCCTGCCGATGCAGGGGACGCGGGTTCGCGCCCCGGTCCGGGAGGATCCCACGTGCCGCGGAGCGGCTGGGCCCGTGAGCCGTGGCCGCTGAGCCCGCGCGTCCGGAGCCTGTGCTCCGCAACGGGAGGGGCCACGGCGGTGAGAGGTTCGCGTACCGCAAAAACAAAAAACAAAAAAAACCTTCATCCAGCCTCTCATGTTCATCCCCTTCTGGAGAGGATCAAATTAAGTATTATCATGAATGAAAAGAGCTAAGGTCATAGAGTATTAAATTCAGGCTTCAGCGCAGAGGAAATTCTGAAGTTTAATCTTTTGCTGAAAACACTCGGGCATCCAGCAGTCCTGGTGACTAATCGCAGTGTCCCCAGCTGCCTGGCATGACCGGAAGACGTTTCAGAAACGACCAGCTCAGATTTCAGCAAAGAGCAGCTCTCGCGGCCTTTTAATTGCATTTTCACTTCAGAAACTCAATGTTCAGTTCTACCCACCGTTCAACACCTAAAGGGAAACCCAGTAAATTGTCATTGCAGATAGCAATTAGATGAATTACGTCATAGGCTGGGGCCAAATGATTTTTTTCCTAGGATTCTTGAGGCTGTTTGCCCCTCACTAGAATCATTAGAAGGGCTCCTCAAATACGGAGTGAATTTTAAATTGAGCCCCCTGCAGACAAGTCCAAGAACATGGTTTGCTTTTCGCTGTGAAAGGATGTGTTACTGGCAAGTCTTTTCTTTAATGTGAATAGCTAGGCTTCTGTTTTCTGAAGCTTACATTTTATTTTTTTCCCTAGTGATGCAAAATCCTTTGTCAATGAGCATATATCAGTGTCAGCAAGAATTTTTCCTGGTGCCCACAGACAAGTCAAATAGAGGATATTTGTGGTTTGGAACATCCATCTTCATTCACTAGTATTTTATAACTCTCAGGCTCTTTTAGTTCAGATGGATTCTTCCCTTTTCAAGACCTCTAGCCCATATTTGACCTTTATGAATCCCTGGGTTATTGGGGACCCTCAGATTGTGAATGCATTTAGTCATATGAAAGTAGATGCGTGTAGATATACAATGCTTGGGCATTTTTCTTGTAGGACGTTGAACACCTGATACCATTTATTTGATTTCTAGTCTTGTATTGGCTTTATTGTATCTTTTTCTATTCTCTGTATTGATAATGATTTCTTAATACTAGTTAATAAAATCTTTCTCTGCTTCTTCATATACAAACTGAGAAAGGAAAACTACTTCTCAAGGAGTAGGATGGGAGACATTTTTGCCAAATCGTTAAGAAGGCAGGGTTTCCTTTGCCTCCCAGCTGGGGACCCCTGGTCTAGCCGTTAGCGATCAGCTCAGCTTTATAAGAACCTACAGGAATGGTAGGTGTTTGGGCCTCCTCTTCGCAGATGGGGAAACAGGCTGAGGGAATTTAGGGAACTTGACCAAGGCTGCACAGCAAGTAAGGTAGCATCAGGATGTAAACAAAATCAGTCTGTCTGTAGCTTGACCTCAGAGGCCTATGTGCTGTGAAATCGTGCAACGAGGGCCTGACCAAGCAAGCACAGAACAAATCGTTATTATTATTGCCATCTGTTATTATTTACTGTGTTAGCTGTATTGTTTTGCTATTGCATTTTTTCCTTAAAGAACTATAAATTATCTGTATTTGAGTAGTGTAACACCTCGTACCTATTCTAAGGAACTCGTTTACCTTTCCTATAACCATATTCATTTTCCTTTGATTTTCTGGATTTTATTTTGTCCTGTCTCTTTACCTGAGCTTTTGCCTAAGTAGGTGAAAATACTTCTTCTTGTTTTCAGAGGTTTTTACATTTGTCTCCGAACATTTTAAATACATTTATGTTTTGAGGGCATAACTAGAATTCAGCAGTATTATAAAACTCAGATGTGTAAATTATAAAAAATCGGCAGAAGTCAAAGGCAGTAGAATTGGAGCACAGTTCAAGAACATAGCATTTTTATAGAATTAAACATGAAGGGAAAATTTGCATTCTGAACATTTTAACTCTTTGCAGTGTTTGTCACAATTTTACACAATTCAAATAATATTTTGACTGTTATGGAAATTCGAAGAGAATGTAAAACAAACCCAAGTTTGAACTGGAATTAGACGTAGCAGTTTAAAAAAAGAAAAAAACAAACAAACTTGTGGAAGAAAATGCTTTGGTCTTGGTAATGGGTATTCTTGTATAACTGCCAGAAATGGCTTCTCTAAATACCACTTTTTATTACTTTTACATATCATCTGGTATCCTTATTAAACATGCTGGGATATCTTTTAAGAACCTTAAAAAGATACAGAGGCCTCCTGGTTCTTGCTTAAAGCTTTTGATGTCTGTCTTTTTTACACATTAAAATGCCAGAATGGTAGCAATAAAATTCAGCCTGTCACTGGTATTTTAGTGGAACTTATGTTTTCATACTAATATTCATGAAATAGTAAATACATGTAAATATTTACAAAATATTAAATATCACCCTTGGATGCACAGACACGGTAGTGGGTTCTTTCCGCGAGACCCTGGCTTGGCTATGACAATAAACATTTGGCCATGAGACTGTCTTGCTGAAATTCCGTGTCACTCTTTTAAAATGTTCCTTTCTCTCCACCTCTGTGAAGGGGCCGTGTGGTGTATTATTTAGCATGCTGGCCACTGGTAAAAACATAAATGCCACTGTTCTAATATTAACCCCAAAGTTTCTAAGACACTGAAGCGTGTCTTGGATTAACGGTAGAATTTGGTAGTTCTGAAGTATGCGCTGTTCAGATTGCTCCTAAGTGAACCAAGCTGAATCCTCCACGTTTAGCCGTGCTTGAGGAATGTTTCAGGTACACTCTGAGGGTTAAATCATAGAACACTTTCTCGTGTTCCCTCGTGTGTCTTTTAAAGGTTGGCAGATTTTAGCATAGATGTGTTGTTGGGGATTTTTTAATCGGTTGCTTGTAAAAACTTGGACACTTTCCATCTCAGTACACTAAAGAGGAATCCAGCTAAGACAAGGGAGCAGGAACCCAACAAGAATTAAACGAGAAGTCTGGCTGTTAGCCTGCAGGTTTGTGCACTGCTTCCAAGAGTCTTGAAAATAAGAAGCAGAGGAAATCTTTGCTCTTATCTATCTGGGATCCTGGCAGAGAATTTGAGGACTGCAGCAAGTACCCAAGTTTTCGTCCATTCTCTCAGGGCCTTTTCAAATTAATCCTTGAATTTGCAACGGAGGCCTTGACACAGCTGTGTCGAGCATTCTAGGAGTCTCCACTGGGAAATTACTCTTTGCCTCCTTGGAGGCAAGACAGATTTAAAGTTCAGTAAAAACATAATGCGTAATCATGTTTATTGAGCATTACAAATGTTTTACTCTCCGAAATAAGTGTCAGTTGTAATATAAATTTTTGCTTTACTCCAGTAAATCAGGAGGAAATTCATCATCCAGTTTGGGTGACATAGTACCTAGTTCCAGAAAATCTACACCTCCATCATCTGGTAAGTAGGTAGTAAGTGCTGAACAGTACATACCGCATTTCATGCTTTCCTCCGTCTTTACCTAGTTGTGTGAGTTTCCACGGACTGAATCACTGGGTTAACCCTTGAGATGTTCAAAGGAATCAGAAATGAGAATGGCCACCCGGAGTTAGGAGCAATTGGGGCAACTTTTTTTCTGGCTTTGAAAGAAAAGAAACGGTGTCAGTGTGTTCACTGCTTAGATGATCAAAGTGATGAGCGGCTTTGACTTTCTAGCCCTGCCCTTCGCCATGGGCCCCGGCAGTGTCACGGGCAGTAAATGGACGAACGTCCACCTACAGCCACGCTTGTAGGAAGAGTGAGTACTGTTTTCTTTCCAAAGTGCTGAAGAAGGACACCGACATACATGTGAATTTCAGATAAACCATGAATAATATTCTTAGTATAAGTCAATATTGTACAAGACATACTTGAAATTTGTTTCATTGTCTAGCTGAAATTCATTAACTGAATTTGTATTTGCTCAGTCTGGCAGCTCTGCCATTCTGTATTGAACCGGGAGTTCTATATACATAGGAGACGAATTGGTCGAATTGGATGAAAACCCATGATCAGAGTCTTAGTTTGCTAAGAGGTGCAACTGAGAGTCAGAGTAACATGATAAGGGTTGGCCAGTGGAGGTTTTGTGTATTTCTAGGAAGCTGGAAGTGGGAAGAGGTCAGAGACAGAGAAGCATATGCATCTGTGGAGAAGCCAAGCAACAACGTAGTTGCACTCCTACTGCCTTAAGAGCAGGATCCCCCTTGTCACTGACGATCGTGCCTTGTGTTCCTGGACACTGGCAGCTTTCAGAGACAATCCCGGGCTTCTTAGTAAAAACTAGAGGACTTGTTGAGTGAGCAAAATCTGAGCCCACTAAGAAATAGTTTTAGAAGGTATACTGATTTCCAAAACCGTGTACTCACAACTAGCAGTAATTCTAAGTTGCCCCAAATTAAGTAAAATAGTATGTTTGAAATGAAGCATCGAAATCCTTTAGGTATGATGTGAGGCTGATGTCTTCTCCTGATGGTTGGTGAGTAGATATTCCCTGAATGCCCAGGCGAAAGGGGGCTTATCTCTGCTCCTTCTTAAATGGGTGGAGTTGCAGGGATTATGATACAAACCTTATACTCTCCCTCTGTGTCTTCAAAACTGTCCCGGAGAGTCCTGAGGACGGTCACGAGGCTCCAGAAACGGGAAGATGCCAGTTCACATTGTGATAAAGTAGCAGCTCCACCCCCAGACTGTCAACCCCACTTCCGTCAACCAGGAGGGGTTTTCCATTCCCTTTAACCGAAATGTAGCCTTCTCATCGTTTCGGCCATATAACGAGACCTGGCACGTGCATCTTGAAGAATAAGTCAGTGTGTTTGGAAAATAACATTTCATTTTTGTAGCCAGATGTTAGTCATTCCTAAACATCAAGTTCAATTAAGAGTTTCATATAATACAGATGATTTTTTATTCAATATCCTGAGATCAACCATAGTGGAAAAGAATATAAAAGAGAATATATATATATATATATGTATATGTATATATGTATAACGGAATCACTTTGCTGTACAGCAGAAATTAACGCAACATAGTAAACCAGCTATATTTCCATTTAAAAAAAGACAAGTTAACTACGAATTATATTCTTTAAAACATGGATAATTTTTGTTTTCGGAAAACAATCTCTCCATCATCTTTGCCTTACAATGTGGAAGTGTTGACATTTTTACTTGGTAAAAAAATAAAAACCACAGTGTAAAGAAAAAAAGGGAGATTGTAAACTTCACTCCCTGAGTTTTATACAGAGACAGGACTTTGGAATCACTTTTCTGAATCCCAAGAGTAGAAAACACTGTGACTAAGTGAACAGGAAATATTAACCAGCTGCAAAACGTATAATAGGTCCATCAGGCTCCTGCTATAACTTTCGTATCAATACTACAACTTACTTAGCTGAAGACATCAGCAAATTCTACAGAGAGAGTCCTCCACCCCGCCTGCAGGGAAACCTGCCTAATCTATCAAATGTGGATTGGCCTCCGATTATCATTGTCATCTTTGTTTCCCGAGACCCTACCTACAATTCACCTCACTCATTGCGAGACTAAAGGACAGAAGCATTTGCCCAGAGTAAATATAATTGGAGGTTCTCCAGGATGTGGAAAAGGAAAAATTTCCACCTCACCCCTGGGGAATGAGGTGTAGTAGTTGGTTGCACAGCGCGTACCCCATACCTACACATGCGTGTCCGCACCCGCTGCCCCAGCATGCCACTCAACTCGACCCAACTGTCTAAGATTACATCTAAATTTAGAGTTCAAAAAAATGTTCCCAAGAGTCTCTGCCCAAATAAATAAATAAACAAATAATTTTTAAACTAAAGCGTGCTAGTGAAGAAAAGAAGCTATTTTTTAAAGGAAGCAGTTTTTCCCAAGTAAATACTAAGGTTTGCCAAGGTATGCCAATGCAAGTATGAAGTTAGAAAGGGGAACATCTCACATCTCTCAGTATAAGGAGAACCATCTGAGCCTAATAAAGTATACAGAACTATGAAAAGAGTTGAAGGTGCCTCTTAACGCACAGTAAATTTCTTTAACGTGTCCTGAAGGTAGCCAGATGTTTTAGGATTCTGTGTCTCAGGACAAACCCAGATGCTTTTAGATTTCAGTTAACCAAAATCAGGACTAGTAAATGGCAAAGTCCTCAATTTGGGATTTTGAGCCCTTGTGTCCAAATACAGGTAAATTTCAAACCTGACTCAGGCTATGTGAGGGGCAGCCGAATATCTGGGCAATGGCACAGCTCAACTTTTTACGCGTTTCCACTCTTCCTTTAAATAAAAAACCCAATGGACAAATCATAAAATTCAGTTCATGAACTTTGCCATCCCAGGGTCCTGTCAACGCTGACAGGCCATTAGGTATCCTCAATTTCAGAGAGGCTCTCAACGGGACTGTCCCTTGAATGTGGCCTTTAAGAGCCCCATAAAAGACTAGAAAGGTAGAAGCATATGAGAATTGACCACCAAAAGGGAAACTTCTTTGATTTGGCTTAAGGCATACTATCGGAATAATGAAAAACTGAGCTAGATCCTCTCCATCTTCTCCAGGAAGACATGAATAACATGCTCCCTAAATTGGGGTTCAAGGAAAAGCATCATCGGGTGGTATACAAGTCAGCATCGGTTCAAACCACTAGGCACGTTTCATAATGTTTCCATTGTACAGCACGCGCTGAACCTCTTAGCTTATGCAAAGGCAGAGATGGGGCAAAGAGAAAGGCATATTTACTAGGTATGCCTAACTATATACCTGAAATTAACTCATTCTGTTATGACTGTCACTGGAGAAAGAGCATCTTTGCCTCATCTTCGTGCAAGCAAGAGCTGACATTTGCAACACTGTGCCAACAATGTCAGGTGTTCGCTCCATCCCAGCGTTTCGACCTAATCAAACGAAGAGGAACAATTCAACAGGAGAGCCTAGTTTCTGAAAGGCTGAGCGAGTCATCTAATATCCGTAACAACGTCAACACTGAAAAATAACGTGATGCCCGCCAGATGATCTCCAGTCACTGGGAAAGGTTCGGGGCGGCTGTCATGAGCACCAGGGCAGCTTACGTTTCACAGGGAATGGAAGCTAAGGTTTTGCAACACTGAGCCGTCTGTCCTGTCACGATAGTAATTTGGTCCTTAAGTCTGAATGTACCGTGGTTTTTGTTAAGAGAGCTACATGTGTGATATGATGCTTTCCTGGCGCGAGTAGATTTCTTCCTCTCTTCTTCTACTTGACCTCACCTCAAAGGACACAATAATTTTCGAGTGAGCTCAGCTCTGTAATGTCTTCCTGAATCCTGACACTGAGGACACGAGCCCACTTGGGAAGCTTAGGGAATTGGATGAGGGCCCCGGGATTGTGGCGGGACCTCGGCCAGAGAGTCATACAGCATCACAGAGGCAGAAGAGCGAGATGCCAAGTTTTCGCCAAAAACAAGTCCCTTCAACTCTGAGAATTTCTTTTCAATCTTGAAAAGTAAGAGCGTTGCAGTTGATTTCCTCAAATGCCTTCCAGCTCTGATTCTACCGAGGATCAGCTTCTCTAGTGATCGCGTGTGGATGCACCGTATAAAGCTCACAGTGAGAGGCTGGATCGTTTTTCATTGGAGACTTAATTCTCCAGTGCTCTGTTTTCAGGGCCCGAGAGTTATACAGTTGAAAACGTGGAACCACGAATCTAAACCCCTCATTCTCCAGATGAGGAGGTCGGTGGCATATTCTCTCAGGTCTGCCTGCCCTTCTGCACTGCCTCTCACGTAAATCCAGTGAGTTTATATAAAACCGTCGGCAGGCGCCTTAGGTCGTTGTGTAAGATTCATTTCATTTGGACATCATTGGATCCAGTGGTTTCTAATTACTCTTCAGTCAGGCCTGCCTCGGGGGTGCCCACATCATCGTGAAATCATTTCAATCTGGTCCATCCTGGTCCCTCCGGAATCATTTGCCTTATGTATAACTTCTTTGTGTTGCTGGGTTTAGGATTTTCTATTCTCTCTTTCCCTCAAGGGCCTGTTGTAATTTCGGTGACCCTTTTCACACTGCCCTTATTTTCACACAAAACCAAGCGCAGTAAGAAATCAGAGGCACAATGTGATAAAGGTTTCCCAGGTAGTTGCTGATCACCTGAAAGCTGGTTTAAGCTCCGGGAAGAAGTGAAGGTGTTCTGTCCTGTTACTCATAGACAGTTATTTGGAAAATATCGTATTATATTTGAAACAAAACTACAAACTAAACACTTGTTTCTCTGAAAAATCTTATTCGAGAGATTTAGCCATGAAACTGATGTGTCCAAGCACACAGATATTATGAGAGCATCTTTCTGTTTGATTTGATTACATTCTTCATGTGCTTTACCTTGAAATTGTACTTTGTTTACCGTGCAGAGCACTCACGATAGATCTTTGACTGTGGTTGGTTTTGTTTGCTTTTCGTTTTATTTTTTTGATAACCGGTTTTTCCTCTCCTGTCTACCTGATGATTTTTGAATTGTTTGTCTGTATATAGCTATAGACATAGATGCTACTGGCTTAGATGCAGAAGACAATGATATTCCAGCAAACCACCGCTCCCCTAAACCCAGTGCAAACAGTGTAACGTCACCCCACTCCAAAGAGAAAAGAATGCCCTTCTTTAAGAAGGTAACATGAACCTCCAAGCTTGCGTCTGTCCACGTGCTCGACTGCACTACGTCACATTTCTAGTCCTGTGGACTGTCTGCGTCCTTGATAAAGCCAATAACATGCATGCTTTGTTATTCTTTGTTTCTTTTCCATGCTGCTGTAGCTAAGCAGAAGCAGAAATCGGTAAGTTCACACTGACAGAAGCTGTGTTTATCCTGCCCCTGGCATCATTAGCATTGAATCCCACAGTTTTACTCAATACAATCGGTTCTGTCCCGTCGAGCGGCTAACTGAGTCCACGCCTCTCCAGCCAACTAAATTCAGTGAGTGCCCTGCGAAAGCGCCATTGCGGTACTTAGCCTTTTTGATGGAATAATATCTGCCCCCCAAGGGCATTCGTTCCAACATTCAAGGAACGTCAAACGCTGACAGTTCCACGGAATGCACCTCTCTTGTGCACGCTGCTGTCTCTGTCTCTCTTTTCTGCAGAGATTTAACGGATAGTCAAGCCTATTAAAACCATCACGCGACTCTGATTTATGATATCCAGGTACATAGCTTGTACTGGAACATTTTTTTCAATTCTTCAATTTTTCCTTTAGTCAGCATTTAAACTTCTGATCCACGAGGTGCAAAGTCTGCCGATGAACAAGACCAGCGGGAAACCGCGGGCTTGTTTTGGCGGTTTACTGTGAGTTTCGCCTATTGTCATACATAAACCCTCTCCCCGCGTTACTCAGGCCTCAGCGTCCCCCCCCGTTGGACGGCGGCGCGGTGGCTGTGCGTAGAGCCTTTGCCGCTGGCCGCCCAAGATGCTACCCAGTGATGTTCTTTGTCCCCCGACTGGAAACCAGGGTATTGCTGCGCCCCACTGAGTCCAGAGTCTGTTTCCTCCGGCACATTTTGTAGCTCCAAAGCGTTATTTTTCTAAGGATACCTCCCCTACAGTCGCCTTCTTTCCTTCCCTTCTTTTACACCCCACTGCCCACCGCCTGCTGCGCTGTGCTGTCTTTTAGGGTTATTCTTTGTGACGTCAGCGAGCCCGGCACAGCCTCTCACGACACGCAGGGGTGGAGTAGAATCCGCTCCACCTTCAGCTCTCCAGCGCTGAGCTCTTCTCTGCGCACAAGGACCCTGCCCTGTGGAGGAGCTCTGAGCCACCAGTGGGGTGTCAGATGCTGAGCTGTGTCTCGTTTTGTTTTTGAAGTAAATTATGGTTGCTTTCATCATGGAAGACCTATAGCCACTCCAGGCACAAACTAAAACCCCTGGACTTTTGTGTGAACACCGAAAGCCCCAGCTGGATGTCCATCCACGACAGTGGGTCCATTTCTCTGGTCCCGTCTTCTTGTCACGGCCAAAACGTGCAGCCAGGTGACTGACGGTGTTCAGAGCAGCGGGAACCTAGAAACGCCAGCATTGCCGGGCTGCTCTGGGCTTTACAGAACAGCGACAGGAACGAAAACCACGTTCGCTGATAGGTTTTTGAAGTTTGCTGACTCTTAAATTCCAAAATTTGAAAAATGTTTATCGTAGTTCTTCCACTAAATAATTGGAACACATTACACTTAGCAGGAAAGGATAGATAAAAAGGATGGTGTCACGATCCACAGAGCACAGAGTACCAATATTCCATCAAATAAGGTAATTGCTGCTGCCCTGCTGATAAAGAGGCTGATTGATGACCAGCCTGGTAACACTTGGCTAGTTGGCAGCCACAAATCGAAGGAACCCAAGACCTGTCCGGTACTGGGCCACTGCGTATTGAAAGACTGGAAATAAAATTTCTTGGGAGCTGTTCCTAAAATGCGTGCAACTTATAACAGTGGAAAAGGTATCCTTAGACTGCATAGTTACAAGGACTTGGTTTCTAAACACTTTCAGCATGATCCCAGGTGGTATAAATGCAATAATTTCATGAATTAATTTGATGAATTAATTTAGTGTAATCATTTCATGCATATGCTTATGATGCCTTCGGCACTGGTATTCATTCTTCTTATGTCATTGAGGATGTGGTCAGCTTCAATGTAGAGTTCAGAAACCAAAAGAAACAACCTGAGATGCAATGATAAGATTGTTGTCCATGCTTTAGGTTGCTTTTAGAGTGGTGCTTGTGTGGCATTTGTGCTGTCACTGTATTGTGTTTGTCTTGGTTTTTTTCCTTCTGTTTAAAAATGTATTCCACCTTGAGTGTGTCTGTTAAAATTCACTTTGAACACTAAAGTCAGCGGTGAAATCTGACAGCAGTCACAGTAATATCTTCTCGCCTTGGATTAGATTGTCTGTGGCTGTTGGCAGAAGCTCAGATGGAACCTTTTGAATTTGAAATGCTTTTTCATGCCCTCCCCCTTCCCCCCAGCGAGTTAAATTCGATCAAAGTCAGAAAGTTCGTAAAGGGCCATTTTAAGCAACAGTGACACGTTCTTGAGCAACGGCCTGGTGCAATAATGACATTCACATTTGCGATGTGTATCAAATTCTTCAAAGAGTTTGGAGAAGATTTTTCTTTGCGTCTGTGTGATTCTTAAAATATATATTTTTTCAGACACTCCTCAATGCAGGAAGGTTCCTGTCACCATGATTTGTTTATCCCAGTGTCTCAGGCCACAGCTCTTTCTTCTACATTAAAAAAAAAAAAAAAAAAAAAGTCATTTTTTGGGGGTCCCTTTAACATTTTCTGCTATTAAAATAGGGGATTTTAAGATCCTCAGACAAATGAGTTATCTAATTTTTGGAAAAAGCTTTATTTTCATTATTTTATTGGAAGCGGGAGAGCTGAAAATTGTTGCCAGTTTTAGAAATTGCTACAAAATTAGGTCCTCCCCCTGCTCTTCTAAAAAAGAAATAAATTATTGTGGGAGGGCATGAATTAGTTATGTAACAGAAACACCTCCTAAGCAGTTCTTAGGAAGCATATGAGCTATGCAAGATGACAGTGAACCTTCTGAGGCCACAGAGGCCTGCTTGGATATATTATCACACACACGTGAACCACCTTCCCTCCAAGGCACGTAAACCTTACATTGTGAGTGTTTAAGTTCCGAGGGCTAGAAACCAAAGATCTAAAAATGTGAATCCCTCAGCTGTGAAGAGTGAGCGTGATTCTGTCTGCTGGAACAAACATGCAGGCTCGTGGAAACTCTCACAGCAAAATAGACACTGTCGAGTATTTGGTAATGTTTTGAAATGAGGTCTTATCCAGGTAAGACCGACATCTAAGACCCAAATTCTTTTCTTTGTGATTAACCGCGTGAGGTCTGATCACTCGACTCTTGAGAAAACTCAGATGCCATCTGAGAAGCAATATTAACCTCCAGTCAAGCCTAAAAGCACCTCTCCCGCATGAGGCATGTTTCTGTCTGTTCTACCAACCGGCTTCTGTTCAAAAGCAGCCCCTTCTGCTTTAGGAACGTTGGCAGCCTTTTTAAAGGAGAGCCAGAAAACTGTAGAGAAGTCAGGCACTTCGAAACGTGAGGGAAATAAACCCACCCAGTCTCGGATTGGGTTTATTTAGAAAAAGAGGCAAGTGGGGAAAAAAAAAAAAAAAAAAAAAAAAAAAGGACATGTCTGGAAAGGTAGTGCTCGTATAGCAGAGTCGAGACAGAACAATTAATTATGCATAAAATATTTGAGTTCTTTCTACCTTTTAACCATCTGAAGGCATCTCCTCTCTCTCTGCAGACAGAGCACACCCCTCCTTATGACGTGGTCCCTTCTATGCGACCTGTGGTCCTGGTGGGCCCCTCTCTGAAGGGGTACGAGGTAGGTAGCCGCCCTCCGGACGACCCTTGACCTGGCATGCTGGACCGCTTTGCAGCTCCACCTCCCTCTCCTGACTCGTGAACTTAGAAAAGAGCTGGGGCAGTAAAGCATGTTGTTTTTTTTCAAGCCGCAGTGGACACTGCTACCTGTTCTGTTCTATTTTGTTTTCTTGGCTGTTGCCTTGTGAGCTACAGTTGACTCAGTCTGGAGAGGAGAGTATCAAATGGAGAGTGACCGAAACCCCTCGCGGTCTCATTAACTGTCACTCCGAGAGTGAGTTTGGGGAACTTTGTCTTTTTGATTGTTACTGTATCAGAGCTCAGCGACGGAAAACAGGGGCGACCTCACATGCTACTTTCTCCCGGTGGAAAGCCCAGGTTTTCAGACATTCTTAAGGGTAGTAAAATGGTTGTATCGTAATTAGTAATATTTGATTGTCTCTTATTGCTTTACTCAACTGCAGGTCACAGATATGATGCAAAAAGCATTGTTCGATTTTTTAAAACACAGATTCGAAGGGCGGTGAGTATTTCAGAATTCTGGGTTTTGTGGATTATTGTTGTGAAGATGATGAAACGTGGGTGGACCGGCATGTGATCCCAAGAGGAAACTCGCTTCTGAAGTCTCCGTGGTGGCAGGAAGAAAGTTCCGTTCAGGTCGATCGGGTTCAGTCGATATTCGTCATCTGTACCCGGCACGTCCTCAGCTCTCTGTTCTGACACCCGCATCCGTAAGCTGAACTTGGCCAAACCCCTGCTGACGAATCTCACCCTAAATTCATGATCCGCTGGCGCTCAATGCTGCCCAGAAACCAGACTCTCTAAGCCTCTTCCACGCCCCTTTCTACGCTTCTAAAAGGCTTTCACGCCATTTCCTCTCTCATCAAACCCTTCTCCTCCCGAGCTCTCCCGGGAACTTGCTTCCTATTTCATTGAGAAAACAGAGGCAAACAGAGGAGACGGTCCAAGCGATCCCACCACCACACCCAGCCCCCCTTGTGTATTTGCCTGAATGCTCTGCCTTTTCTCCTGTTACCGTGAGCACTGACCAGCCCCCTACCTGGGTGCTCGATCCCATGTCCCCATCCCCACACCAGCACGGCTACCACGGCCCTCCCCTCTCTCCTCGGCAGTATTTCTCCTTCTAATGGAAACACCATCAGCATATAAAAATGGAGTTGTTACCCCTTGGGCAAAATTGGACCTCATATGCCCCTCTAGCTGCCCCGTTTTCCTTCTTTGCTTTATAGCAACTCTCCTTGAACACGTTGTGTGTACCTGCTCTCTGCTGAGTCTCTCGAACCTACTCCAGTTACCTCCCCATCACTTACCCCAAACTAGTCACGTCAGATCACCGGTGACCTTGACGTTGACATATCCAGGAGGGGATCCTCAGCCCTCCTCCTCCTCAGCGTGGCAGACTACTCCATCCTCTTTGAAATACTTCCTTTGCTTGGTTTCTAGAGCCACACTTTTCCGGGTTCCTTCTGTCTGACTAGCAGCTCCGTGGTCTCCTTGGCTGGCTCTTCATCATCAGCTTGACATCTTGGAGAGCCCAGGGCTGAGCTCTTTGTCTCCTCTGTCCACACTCCTTCCTTTGGTGATTCCATTCGATGTCGGACTTTTTTTTTTTTTTTTTTTTTTTTAATTGGAAAACTTTTTATTCAAAGCATTTAAAAATATATTCTGCTGGTTTCTCAAACTCCAAGCAATCTTAAGTTATACATAGATGAAAAATGGCTGCAATTTATCGAACACTTACTATGTTGCATTTTTGTCTTTCCTAAGCATACCTTTAAATACCTAAAAACACTCACAAAAGTAAGCATTATTATGCATATTTTAGAGATGAGAAAACTGAGAACTGGAGAGAAATGAAGTAACTTGCCCAAATCACAGCTAGGAAATAAATGACCAAATTAGGGTCTAAACCTAATATTTTCCAGTTCAAAGTCATGGTTTAAAATGTCAGATAATCTTATTTTAAAAATCAAACAGTATCCAGTATGGTTTAAAATAATAGTTCTTAAAATTGTATGGCACATAAACTCATTAGATTATCTGATGAAAACTTGCCAATGACCACCACCAAAAAATGCTCCAACAGACATATTGGATAAATTTCTTATATTCTTTGAAGGTGTTCACTGATCCCCTTAAGCTCTTAGGTGTCCATGAACCACTGGAAAAAAAAAATCCTTGACTTTCATAAACCAATAAAGTAAATCACAAATGGGTATTAAGGAAACATAGTAGTTATAGGGGCATATTTTACTTCTTGATGTTGATTTTTATGGGACTATTATTCCCTCTCCTAGGCTGGCTAAAGTTGGGCCATTAGAGGCAAACATCTGGTCGTCAGTGTCATGACTCTGGGCCAGCAGATCAGGTTCAAGAAGTTATATTTCTGGATGTGAGATCACTGCAATGAGTTCTGAAAGAAAATCTGTGCAGACAAACAACTCTTAGAGCTGGCCCCAAGCAGCAGAAGATCTACCTCTATCTATTTTAGCTGATAGCTATGAAACATTCATTCATCTCCTCATTCCAAAAATTATGTATTGTATGCCTACTCATTCAGCATGTGCAAAGGTGAGCTGAACAGGTCTGGTCTCCACCTCGAAGGAGTTAAGAACTTAGTGGGAAGGAAGGAGGAGATAGAAATCAATTACATAATCACAGACAGAAATATAATATCATGACTATGATAAATGCTACAAAAAAAGAATGACTGAGATTTAGGAGAACATAAATGAGAAATTCTGTTTAATCTGGGAAGTCACAGAGGGAGACACTTGAGTTGCAAAAAAGGGGAAGAATTATGTAGGAAAGAGAGGCAGAGCATATTGTTTTCTTTTTGGAAGACAGATTTAAAATGAAAAAGAGTAGATTTTAAGCAACTTAACCAGAAGTGCAGAAAACATAAATGTAAAAAATAATAAAAGGGAACTGACATCAAGTTTTAGGGAGAAAATCCCCCCTAATGAGAAAGAACCTATTTCTGCAACTCCAGGGGAAGGATTGCTGACAGTGACTTTTTTTCCAAGATATTTTTAGAGTAAAACTTTGACAGAAATAAAGTAAATGCATCCATTCCTTTTCCTTAATTTTAGATCAATAATTCATAATGCTATCCTCTCTCTCTATCTAATGATGATGAATTCACCAATGTTTTAGTGAGAAGGTATTTGTGCTAACAGGGAGTTCTCTTTGGAAATTTTAACTCTCCATTCTGTTTCTTATTGGAAGTTCTTAACTACCAAAATAAGAGGAATTGGAGGTCAACTCTTCTAAGGTTATTTGAACCCCAAGTGAGGTTATGTAAGGAGGCTTAATGGAGCTTTGTAGACTCCTCATACTCAGCAAAGAACTGAGTTGGTCTCCTTACAGCGCAAACTCAACAGAAAACTCCTAAGATTCTGCACTGGGGCATAGATTAAAAAGTGAAGTGGCTCTCAATTCAATTCAGAGATGTTTTCTTCCCTCTAAAGAAAGCACTATTCATTCAATGGACCAAATTGTTATTGTAAAAAAACAAAATCTGTCTATATATGAATGCAGAGAAAAGGCTGGCAATAAAGTGACTGACCATGCACAGAAGAGAAAGGAGCATCGAGTTTTAGGTGATAAAATATCTATGCATTTCCTGGATCTGCCATTAACCAAATGTGGGCTTTTGTTAAGGGATTTGATTATCCTAACTTATATTTTATTCTTATCTTTTTCTTTTAACTATTACTTTTAAAGTAATTTTATTTTTACAGAAAAGTTGCAAGAACAGGACAAAGAATTCCTATTTATCATCATTCAAATTTCCCAAATATGAATATTTTACCTCATTTAATTTATTATATATGTATATATATAAATCATTGAGAGTAAATTGCAGACATGATGATCCTTTACCTCTACCTACTTCAGTGTATGTTTCCTAATAATAGTATTCTCTAATATAACCACAGTACCAAAATCAGAAATTAACATTGATATCGTACTGTTATCTAATATACAGGCCTTATTCAGACTTTGCTAATTGTCCCTGTAACATTCTTTAAATTTTTTAAAATTTTGTTTTGGCAAAAACACAACATGAAATTCCTTCCTCCCTCCCTTCCTTCCTTCCTTCCTTCCATCCTTCCATTCTTTTTTTCTAACTTGAAGTATAAAGCTACAAATGGTACTATAATTTATCAGATTGAATTCAACATAAGTGCCTAATGGCTAACGGGAGAGTTTTGGGACAAGATATTAAATTCTCTTGTCCAAAATATTTTAAGTCAAAATAAATGGCACTTGCAGTTCATTTTAGATTGAAACACAGACACCACACACACCCAATTACATATTTCACTGCACGTTAATATATTTAACAATCAAGCTTGCCTTACATAAGTTCCACCTTCATCTAAATTGTTGATTAGATAAGAAAAAATAAACTATTTTATTTACTTTTAATTGGTTTCCTTTGGAAATTGATTTGTAGAAGCTTCTTATTTATTTTAATAACAATTTTCATCATATGTAACTTATATAAATATAAACGGTCTATCCTGGTTTATCACTTTGTCAAAAGGTCATATTAAATTTGACCGAGGCAAGTGAACCAATATTTTTATTTATGTAGTGGTTTCTTTGTGTGTCTTAAGTAGACCTTCCCTATGGTAAGTTCAGTAACTTAAACTGTAATTTTATTTTATTGAAAGACCAGCTTCTGTTTCCAAACCTAGTAACCTCATAATACTTATTTTTAGCTTCTATATTCAAAATGTTAAATAAATCACGATTGTTCAATCTTAACACGTAAAAGGCTAATTTAATCCTTGCTCAAGAAAGGGACGATTGCGAGATTGGAACCAAGATGGCAGAGTAGAAGGAAGTGCTCTCAATTCCTCTTGCAAGAACACCAGAATCACAACTAGCTACTGGAAAATCATCGACAGGAAGACACTGGAACTCACCAAATAAGATACCCCACAACCAAAGACAAAGGAGAAACCACAATGAGACGGTAGGAGGGGCGCAATCACAGTAAAATCAAATCCCATAACTGCTGGCTGGGTGACTCACAGACTGGAAAACACTTATATACCACAGAAGTCCACCCACTGGAGTGAAGGATCTGAGGCCCATGTCAGGCTTCCCAACCTGGGGGTCCGGCAACGGGAGGAGGAATTCCTAGAGAATCAGACTTTGAAGGCTACTGGGATTTGATTGCAGGACTTCGACAGAACTGGGGGAAACAGAGACTCCACTCTTGGAGGGCACACACAAAGTAGTGTGCGCATCAGAACCCAGGGGAAGGAGCAGTGACCAGAGGGGAGACTGAACCAGAGCTGCCTGCTAGTGTTGGAGGGTCTCCTGAAGAGGCGGGGGGTGGCTGTGACTCACCGTGGGTACAAGGACACTGGCAGAAGTTCCGGGAGGTACTCCTTGGCGTGCGCCCTCCCAGAGTCTGCCATTAGCTCCAGCAAAGAGCCCAGCCGGACTTTTAAATAGCATTTCTTTGCTGGTCTCTCCTCTGAATCCCAGACCCATATGTCCTACTGTCTGTGCGACTTCATCACTGAGGTGTCTCGTGGACTTCTCAGGTTTGACCTCCCAACTGCCCCCAGCCCCGACCTGCCCCCTTCCGTCTTCTTCCTCTCCGTCCATACCTCTTCGTCTCTCAGTCCCAAGACCTTCGGCCCTGGAACATGGACTCGTCCTTGACTGTTCTTTTCCCCTTACGTTCCACATCCAAATGCTCTTGTCTGTCTCTTCAAAATATATCAAGAATCTCCCCACTTCTCACGCATCCTCTGCTATCCGTTTGGTCTGAGACACCATCATCTCCTCCCGAGATTAGTGCAATAAATAGCCTCCTAACTTGTATCCTTGCTTCCAGCTTTGCTTCCTTCAAGTCTGCTCTCAGTTCACGACCCTGTCACACTGTGAGCTGGATCTCCTCACTCCTTTGTTCGGATCCGTCAGGTGGCTTCTCTTTCCCTCAGTGAAAATCAAAGTCCTTCTAGTGGCCTACACGGCCCTGTATGGTCTGACCATCCACGTCCCCACCCCCTCCTTATCTTTGACTGTATCTCATACTCCATTTCCCTTTGCTCATTCTCTTCCTGCCTCTTACTTCCTTGCTGTCCTGTGAGTGTTCCAGACAGTAGATGCATGCCCACCTCAGGGCCTTTGCACTTGCAGCTCCTGTGCTAGGAACTTTCCCTCAGATATTCTTCTTGGTATATGTGCGCGCGCGCACACACACAAACGCACATTCTCTCTTCCTTCTCTTTTTCCCCGTAACTCTTTTATGAGTTTTATTTATTAATTTCCTTTGTTGTCATTCTCCTACAATTAGCATATAAGCTCCACGAGGGCAAGGGTTTTAATCTGTTTTGTGAACGGTGGTGTTCTCAAGGCCTAGAACAGTCCTCAGCGTGAACAGTGAATGGATGGATGTTGAGAGCATGTCTGCTAGAGGGATGCAGAGATGTTGAAGCCGTTCACCGTGTCTGCCTGTGAGGAGCTCATGTGTGAACTGTAAACTGAAACCTTGAGCAGTAGAATATCAAGTGAATGAAAAGACAGCTCGGCACGTATGTGTCCAAAGGTACAAGCGGCATAAAGGGGAGAGGGATTAACACTGACTTAGGGATGTCAGCATCCAGGAAGGGTTTCTAAATGGTACCTAAGGTTTTACCAAGCGAGTTAGGAGGAGAAGGGCATGTCCAGTGGAGGGTCTAAAGTGTGTGCAGGCATCAAGGTGTGACACAGCATCCTGGAAGCCACCTGGAGGTCTTCAGGTGAAGTCCCTAGGGTAGGGGGTGACCAGTAACAAAGCCGGGCCCATCTTTAGTGTGTCATGCTAATCGGCTTGGACTTAATCCAGTCCTTTCCCTCTCCAGCCCTTCAGCAGATACTTCTTGAGCATATTCTATGAGCCAAGCATCGTGAGACGCAAAATCAGACGACAGCCTTGGCTTCGTGGAGTTTACTTAGGGTCTATTGAGAGGAAGCCTTGAATCGAATAACCAGTGGGCACCATAGTAAAGGTTAAGCCAACTTCTGAAGCATCAAAGATAGGATTGGAGTCTAAAATGGAAACTTCCAAATTTAAACTAAGAATAGATTATCAGGGACCTGGGAGCACAAAGAGCGAGGGTATACTTCTGTATTTTTAACGAGACAAGTTGGGTGCCTCTCTTCTCCACATTCCTTTTCTTCTCCAACCTGACAGTTACAGGTACAGTAGATGGAATCTGTAGGTTTCACCGTTCTTTTAGACTTCTCAGTTGAATACTTTCTTCCTTGACCACACAGGCTCCTACATCTGTTTCTGATTTATATTGACTTCTGGTCATGAGGTAGGAGATAGATGGGCCCCAGGCTGAGCAGCCGCAACTGGTTGCCCGCTGCCCTTTGACAGACCAAAGACGGTCACAAGCAAGACGACTGGCCAGAGACAACCCGGAAAACTGCCCCCATATAAGCAACCTCAGCCACCCCAATTGCACACAGCTCACGCCAAGTTCGCCCGTGTGCTCTTCCACACGTACTTTGCTTCTAACAAACACTGTCTCTTTGCTGAATTCTTTCTTCAAAGAAAACAAGGACCGAAGTCCTTCTTCCAGCTGTTCCGCAGCCGGAGTCAGGAGAGGAGGTGGGCAAAGAGGGAAACTTTTATAGCAGGATAAATATTGTTAGGCATCAAGCACAGGACTGAGGGAGATAGAAAACAAAAAATAGAATCTATGTTTCAAGAAAAAAATAGAATCTATGTTTCAAAAAAAAGACTTTAGAATCAAAGTCTACCTAACCAAATGCTCCTAATTAGATATTTTTGTTTTTCATAACTTTATGAAATATAATTTATTTCATGCTAGGAAACACAGCTTGGTCCTTGGACCTTTGGCTTGATCCAAGGCTATCAGGCTCTGGCCACGTATAAAAGGCATACCTCTAATCGGGCCCATGTAGAGCCTTCACCTCTTTATTCTTGACTTTGTCATTTATCACCATTTGGAATTGTCTACACAAGCGTGCTTATCCAGAAAATTCTGCTTAGACTAGGCACTTTGCTTTCCGTGCCTGAGTTAACCCACTGCCCTTTTCTAAATGCCAAAGATGGGGAAATGAGATGGGGTTTCCTGACTTACCACTTCTATTTCAACCTAAGTTTTGAACTTGGAAGATAGATTCCAGCCATAGGGTGTATCTTGGACCCATGTTCTAAAGTATCAGCCATCCAGATTGATTTCATTTAGGAAACAAACAAAGCCAGTATCTCAGTGTTGTATCAGTCTTTTGTTTCTGGCCAGAAGTAATTTCCATATGGCTTTATGAGTGGATCTGCCCTGGCTCATCTGAACTCATAAAACTGGGGTTCAACAGTCTAGACCTGTGATCACCAATTGAAGATCCTCAAAGGAAGTAATAGGGTCCATAAGGGAGACTTTCAAAAAGCCGTGCAAAACTGTAACTTTTTTACTCAAGGCAAGACATCCAGAGTTACTGAATCATTCAGTGTCTGCTTTTGGTCAGCCAGACAGCAACAGAGGGTGGAAATACATCACAGGTATCAGGTGTGTCTAATTCTAAATAGACATTTAATTCTAGAAGGGAAAAATGAATGACTCCTGAATTATCTATTAAATAAACAAAATTTATTTTTTAAAAAAATGAAAAGCCCAAGAGGGAGAAAATAGGAAAGGAAGGGCTGGGGATGAAAAGATTCTGGACAGGAATTCTTTTCTGTCTGAAACCCGGTTAGGTTCATTTGTGGAAGCCCTGGAGAGTTGTCAGAATCATGATCCTCGTTGTTAAAATAGCATTAAGTGTGTCAGGTCAAAGAAGAGATGATGAATCATTATCCTTTCTGTTATGTGCAGTAGAGGAGCCCATTTACAGTCGGATCCACCCTAAACAACTGTGTCATCCCGTGAACAAAGCAATCTTCCCGTTCACCTAGTAGCGCGACAGGTAAATTAACAAGAAAATCGGGGGCGAGAAGGAAAGCCGCCGTCAGTGATGAATTCGGTTGTCCTCTCCAGTGATCTTGAAAATGTCAGCTCTTGACACAGAAGCGTTCAGAATGCATACTGAATTCTGTAGGGATGGGTCCATGACCTTGTGTGAAGGACTCTTCCTGGAAATCAGTCATCCTGGAAAATATTACATCACTTTGTCAGGTGGGAAATGTACTTAGATGTGAGACAGCTTCTTCTAAACCGGTGGTTATCTACCCTGGCTCCATATTAGAATCATCTGCAGAGGTTTAAAAACAAAAACAAACAAACAAAAGAACCACCAAAGACTTATATCCCACCTGTGACTAAGTGAAACGCAGTGTCTAGGATGGAACTTCATGTAACTGTAAAATCTTTTCCGGCAACTTCGATACACTGTGAGGGTTGAGGACTGCTCCTCTACACTGAATTGTCCCCAGAATTTGGCCCCTAGGACTTTCAAGGTCTGTCTTTTGGCGGAACATCTAGTAATGACTTAAGGAGTTGTAATAGAACCGTGGCTGTCTTCCACAGCCTACAGAGCAAACCACGTAAGCAGTCTGGTTTCACTTGTGAATGCCTTGGGAAGTCATAATGAAACTAAATATGTTTAAGTTGATGTGTTTAGTATCTCTTTTCTGGTTATCGTTTTTTCCACGTTAAGTAATACTGTCATCAAAGTACAAAAAGCTTAATCAGGTAGACTTACTTTTTATAAATAGGAGTCCCGCTCCGCGATAAAAAGGAATGAACTATTGATACACACAACATCATGGACGAATCTCAGATCCATTATGCAAAGTGCAAGAGGCGCTGCTCAAAAGGCTACAGTGATGCTCTGGAAAAGGCAAAACCATAGGGATGGAAAACAGCTCCATGGTTGACAGGGGTTGGGTGGGGCAGGCGATGGAACTGTCCTGCGTCATGAATGTGATGGTGGATACAGGAGTTTATGAATTGGCCCAAATTCAGGGACGTGTACACAGTAAAGGATGGATTTTACAGTATATAGATCAACAGATCTTTTTCTTTATTTCTTTCTTTTTTTTTTTTTTTTTTTTTTTTTTTTTTTTTTTTTAGTAATTCCCTTTCCACACTTTACTGAATGCCCTGCCTGCTCTCAGAGGGCAACTAGTTTTAACTCTTTTAACTGTATCTTTTGGTATTTATTCCTTGCCTCTAAATCATGTGCTTCATTTGCTGCTTGAGTTTTCACTGCTAGGCATTATCTCTGGGCTTCCTGCCGCGAAGACTGTTTAACTCTCTCATGCATATTCCTCCTTTCGCTCTCACATACATGCACCTGCATCCATCTCATCCTTCAGTCTCCCAACAGTTAAATCATAATTTTGGCTGGTTCCGTATATTGGATGCATTATGACCATGTAAATAAAATTTCAGTGAGCCATGTCGTATACTCACATTACTTTTTTCTTGTGTGTTTTCTTTGTGGTTTCTGTGATTAATAATTTTTCTTTTTACACGTGCTTAATTTTCTGTATATTTGGCACCAGTCAAGCCCCGCATTCTTCCCTGGTTGTCTCAAGTTCCTCACGATATATTCATACACATCCAGTAGTCCCTCAGCTGTGCCTTCTTGAACCTCTCTCCAGGAATGTTCTGTCCTGCTTGGGTCTGTGCTGAGTGCACCTCTGTCATTCTGAGACATCTCTCCTCATTATCCTCGGGATGACTTTCACCTTCTTTTGGGGTGTGAACCCCTTTTTCCTAGATCACTTGATCTCTTTCAAGGTTTACTCCCATTGTTTCTGTCAAAAACGTCCTCCAATAGTTTCCTTAGAAAGAGGACATTAAAACTTTTTGAGACCCTGAATGTCTTAAAGTGCCTTTAATCAACCTTCCCATTTAATTGATAGTTAAAATAGTTATGGAATTCTGATTAGAAAATTTTCCCCCAGAATTTTCAAGGATTTTTGCTCCATTGCCTTCTGTCTTCCATTGTTGCTGTGTTTTTTGTTTTGTTTTGTTTTCAGTTTTAATATTTTTTTATTGCAGTTGATTTACAGTGTTGTGTTAATTATTCTTGCTGTTGAGAAGTACAAGCATTTCCATTCCTGACCCTTTGTATGGGACCTGCCTTTTCCTCTGGAAGCTTTTAGGTTTTTCTTTGTCCCCACTGTCATGAAATTTATGTCTGGATGCGGAAGTTTCATCCTTTGTGCTGGACTCCCCCTTTCCATTTGGAAAATCAAACTCTTAATTCTAGATTTTTTTTTTTTTTTTTTTTTTTTTTTTTTTTACTTCTCT
>NC_041224.1:8785214-8862139 GCF_002837175.3 Physeter macrocephalus | reverse complement strand
TAGATTTTTTTTTTTTTTTTTTTTTTTTTTTTTTTACTTCTCTTGCATTTTCTTTCCTGGAACTCTTGTGATTTGGAAGTTAAACCTCCTGGGTAATTCTCTAGTTTTTATGCCTTTCTTCTCTGATTTTCCATCTGTTTGTCTTTTCTGTTTTACTCTTTAGCAGATTTCCTTAACTTTGTCTTCTAAGCCCCTCTTTTGAATTTTCATTTCTACTGTTATATTTTTAGTTTCCAAAAACTCTTTCTTAGTCTGAGCCTATAAATAGAAGTTTGTTCTAGTTTCGTAGATATAATCATCTCTTAGCTTTCAACTTTAAGTGTTAGTCATAGTTGATTTTTTTTCTGTTTGTTTTGGTCTCTCATCTTAGAAGTTTCCCTAAGATGCCCAAGGAACGCTGCTGTGCTCAAATTTAAGAACAGGGCATCAAAGAATCAACTGGAAATTCTGTGCTGATAGGTACAGCTTGTCCCCTTTGGGTCTCCCTGTAGGACAACCTCACTGGACAATCTACATAGGAAACCACCAAAGTCCTTATCTTTGGGTTTTTTCTGTTTGGTTGTCAGATCCCCCAGAGAAGAATCTTCCATTCTTGACACCTGGAGGATATAAACTTGGCTACCAAAATTCTAGGATGAGGAAGAGGGCTAGGGGCTCAACATTTAGCATCCTTTCTTCTCTCTGTCCCTGCTCTGTGTAGCATCCCCTGGTCAGATGCCCTCTGTTTTGTTGCCTGGAGAGACTAAACTTATGGTCTCACACCACACGGGAAAAGGATGGCCACATTGTGGCTTGACGTAGTGGAGGGGAGGTGAAGGGATCTAACTGTGAAACAGACTTCTAACCAAATCTCTTGTTTTTAGTTCCCCCTTCACCTTCTTCTTTAGAGGTTTTGTGAGTCCTCTCTTTTGCTCTGCACTTTCCCTACTGCTGGCTTGTTTATTCGGCTAAGTCTCCAGTCTAAGTCATCTACTCTTTCCAGCTCCCAGATTTTGTTGCTCTCATTTCGAGCCTGTCTGAAATGACCCCCACAACTCATGACTGTCTGTCACAGCACCCTCTGTGTCCTCTTCAGAGCAGCCATCTTAACCTATAATCATTGTATTAATTTCTTTTCTTATTTATGACCCATACCTGCTACTAGACTCTCAGCACTGAGGAAGACCTTGTTTGTCTTGTTCTTATTTATTCCTCATGGCTATCACAGCACCATACTGTGGGAGGGATTATAGCACAGGGCCTAAGAATATAGGCTCTCAGGAGTTCTGAGTTCAAATCCCAGCTTCACCACTTTTCGTAAATATATAGCCATGGAGAAACAATCTACCTATGGGTCACTTTTTTTCATCAGCAAAAGTGGGAGGATATCCTCTCCGCTGAAGTTTTTGGAATGATGGGGCTTCCCTGGTGGTGCAGTGGTTAAGAATCCACCTGCCAATGTAGGAGACACGGTTTCAATGCCTGCCCCAGGAAGATCCCATATGCCGCAGAGCAACTAAGCCTGTGCACCACAACTACTGAGCCTGCGCTCTAGAGCCCGCGAGCCACAACTACTGAGCCTGCGTGCCACAACTACTGAAGCCCACGCATCTAGAGCCCACGCTCCGCAACAAGAGAAGCCACGACAATGAGAAGCCCACGCACCACCACAAAGAGTAGCCCCTGCTCGCTGCAACTAGAGAAAGCCCGCACACTGCAACGAAGACCCAAGGCAGCCGAAAATAAAAACAAATAAATAAATAAATTTTTTAAAAAATTAAATAAATAAAGTTTTTGGAATGATTTAATGAGATAGTCTGGGTAATGAAATAATGCTGAGTGCATGCCTGGCATTTGATAAGCTACCAATAAATGCTAAGTTAGGTAGATGCAGGATTTTTAAAAAATGAACGATTAAGTGCCCCAACATTTTTTGGGTTGAAAATATGGTCACTGTGTATGTATATGTGTGTGTGTGTGTGTGTGTGTGTGTGTGTGTGTGTGTGTGTGTGTGTGTATGTGTGTGTGTGTGTGTGTGTGTGTGTGTGTGTGTATGTGTGTGTGTGTGTGTATAAAATACTTGGATGAGTTCGGGGCATGCACTTCTGTCCCCTTTTATTCAGTGAATAACCTCAGAGTCCTCTGTTGCTTTTTCCCCAACAGGATTTCCATCACAAGGGTCACCGCTGACATCTCGCTGGCCAAACGCTCTGTCTTGAACAATCCCAGTAAACACGCCATAATAGAAAGATCCAACACAAGGTCAAGTTTAGGTAAGTGTGTGCATCGCCGATGAGCTGAAGCCATTTAAACCCTTCTCTCCTGAGGCTGCTGGTGAGCAGATCTAACTAGATGATAATTCCATTTGTCATAGCGCAGAGACAATACAGACACGTGTCACCAGTAGCCACTGCTGCCGTCTTAGTGATTTCATGGTATGGAAGGATTTGTTTTGAAAGTTTTGAGTTAAAAATTCCACAGGCTGTCAGCATGAATGTTTTGGCTGTGGTCTGTTTTCACGAAAATGAGCTCTGGTGTCTGCAGACTCTAAAAACTCCTGGCTTTGCATCATTGTTACCACAAGCAACATCATCAGCCTCTTTAAGGCCCAGTTTCTGTTACCGAACCAAACTTGGGTCCCCTCGCCTGCATGCGGTGAAGCCAGTCTACTGACGCCAGGAGGTAAAGTACAGCATTTATTGCAGGGTGCCAAACAAGGAGAACGGGCAGCTCATGCTCAAAAGATCCGAACTCCCCAATGGCTTCCAGGGAGGGGGTTTTAAAGGCAGTGTGAGGGAGGGGGCTCTAGGGTGTGTGATCAGCTCATGCACAATTCTTGGATTGGTTGGCATCAAGTTTCAAGCACCATCAACCTTCTGGTTTCAACCTTCTCGTTCTTGCTGTCAGCAGTTTTCATCTGGAGGGGGTCTGCTTCCTTAAAAACAACTAAGGGATGTGTGTCAGGCCTTTATCTCTATCTTTCAGTGAACTGGGAGTTTGGTGACTGCTATGCGGTGGATTTATAGTCTAAATTGTTACCAGTTTTCCAGCCTAACAGCTATTCTTTGTTTTTACATCTTGACATTCCTAATTATTAACTCTTGAGCCAGCCTTTAGAGACTCAAGGGAGGCCTGGGAGACTAAAGCAAAAGCCTTTGACTTCAAAGGACAGGGATATGGGGCTTGTATACAGTTTCATTTCTTCATCTAAACAGCAAAAGAGAGAGAGTAGTAACTAACTGTAGAATTATTAGAAGGATTAAACATAGTATGACTTCCATAAATAATGGCTATGATCCCAAATCCCTTAATACTTGAATTATATCAAGAATTATAATTGTATCATATTGATAGCAATATTTTTGTTTCATTTGTAAAAACAATTTGGAGATTTTAGTTAACACGTCTACAGGATGGTGTTTGAATGCTGTGTATTATCATGTACTAATTTGATCAAGTGAAAGAGCTTTGGCAACTATTTCATCTGTTTGGCACCTGCTTGAAGTTTTAGGTTAATCGCTGTTACACATGTACTTACTGAGCATTAGGTTTCCATTCTTATAAAGTAAATTTTTTCATGGTTGTGTGAGATCTTTGATCTTTGAGAGTAAATTTTTTCATGGTTGTGTGAGATCTTTGATCTTTGGCTTTTAATGTCAAACTTTTTAGTTAACTCTGAAGTATATTCTATAAAAAATAGAGAAACTATTGAAAACAATAACCCTTACCTGTGATGAGTATAATACCTTATAGAACCCAGTTTTGTTCCCCCAGTAGCCCCTCATTAACTAAACTTCAGTCATCAAGCTTTAGAAACATATTTGGGGGGTGAGAGCCTACATTTTGTTTATAGTGGTCTCCTATCCTTATCATCTGTGACCCTTAAAACTCTTTGTATACATTTTTGATGCTCACAGTAATAGTTACAAAATGCTCGTTCCATTGTTTCAACTGATGAACGAAGTCAGGTAATTTGTTTAGACTCATCATTTGAATCAGTGGTGTCACAGGTTCGTGTTGGTTGCCAAGGCTTTTGTGAAACCACCAACTATATATTACTGTTCAAGACTCTTGCACTCCATAGTAGTGAGCGTACACTAGACAGTGACTGTCATGCTGAAGTCAGGGAACAAAAAAGATGAAGGAGCTTATAGCAGTAAGGCCAATAAGTTGTCAGCTCATTGAAATGGAGGGTGATTGAGAAAGCTGTTTGTGCGTTGAACTGCTTGCTGAAGACCTAAGGCTGCAGGAAGGTGTAGCCACCAAGAACAGCTTCTCCAAGGAGTGAAGCCCGAGCTGAGACCTAAAACGTGATAGGGTTTAGCCAAGGAAAAAGGGCTAAAGAGTGGAGGGTATGATAGGGATTTCAAGAGCCACAGAGGCTTCTGGAAAACATGCGTGCTTTACTTTGACGGAGTGTATGGTTTAAAAAAGAGGGTGGGAGATGACACCAGAGAGATAAGGGGCGGGGACAGGGGTGGGGGATATTAAAGAATTTGGGGCTTATCCTTAAGGCTCGACAGAACCACGACTAGATTTTAGGCATGTAGTCCTCCACTGACAAACACGTGAGAACCACCCATGTGCTGGGCATCACTGTAAGTGCCGGGGACACAGACGTGAAGGGGGCACATCCTCACGCTCATACAGCTCTCGTTCCACAGAGAAGGTGTGGACAGAAGCTAATAGAAGTAGCTGTAGACAGATAACAGAGACAGTCAGTCAGTGGTTGATGAGTCCTGGTAGAAGAAGCAGGTAGAGAGTCAGCTGAGGAGGAGGGTGTGGTTTTATATGGGGAAGTCAGGCGAGGCCTCCCTGAGAAGGTGCCATTTTAGCAGAATCATTTGCGTTGTGAATTCTTTACCCTTGCAGCTACCTGAGAAAAGAGAGAAGTTCTGGGCAGAGGAGCGATAGGTGCAAAGGCCCCGAGGTAGGAATGTGTCTGATGGGTTGAAGGGGTAGCAGGGAAGCTGGTGTGACTGGAGTGGAGTGATCGGGGGGGATGAGGTCAGAGAGTGGAGGGCCTGATCAGGTAGCACTTTTAGGCCTTTTACCGTGGATGTAATAGGAAGATGCAGGGAAGCAGAGAGGTGACACGAGGTGACGTACATTTTAGAAGGATCACTGACAGCACTGTGGAGAAGGGAAAGGTACAGGGCAGGAGTGAGGTGAGGGGAAATTAAGATTCTGTTGAAGCAGCTTCAGAGAGAATAGTGCACTCTGCACAGTAAAACTGGCACCTTTACCGGCTCACAGGTACAAAGAACAAACTAATGGTTACCGGTGGGGAGATGGAAGGGGGGAGGGGCAAGAGACGGGGAGGGGATTAAGAGTTAGTACAAACTATTAGGTATAAAATAAGCTACAAGGGTCTATTGTACAACACGGGGAATAGAGCCAATATTTTATAATAACTATAAATGGAGTTAACCTTTCAAAATTGTGGATCAACCTGTTGTACACCTGTAACTTACATAATATTGTACAGCAGCTATGCTGCAATTTTTTAAAAGTGGTGCCTTTAGAAGAATCCCTACAGCAGGGTGGAGGTGGGACAAAGACCTGGACAGGAGGTCATCTAGGAGACTTGTCTTCATTCAAGATAGAGAATAAGAGAGGCCTTAAATAAGACGGTGGCAGAGGGAAGAAGGAGGGTAGGGGTCGGGGAGGGGGATAAGGAAGATGACGGCTCCATTGTTACACATGTTGGATTTGCAATATTATGGAACATCCAGATATCCAGCAGGAAATTGTACACACAGAGCCGGAACTCCACCGAGGGGACAGGGCTTAACATGCAGTGGATTCTCAGTATTCATGGGAGTTATGGTCTATGAAGTCACCGCAAACACTGAACTCGTGAATCCCGAGCCACTGCTTCCGGGGGAATGCAGAGTTAGGTTCCTGCAAGCCTCTGGTCCCCACGTTTTCATCCACTGACCCGTACATCACTTGGTCGGATGCATGTTTCTATTTAAAGACACCTGAATTGATGGATATTGTTGACCCCTTAACATGGAACTCACAGCTACCAGCTCTATAAATCACGCCTGAATAAAGCTCAGCGAAGCTTTTTCTCCATAAGGCATATTTTAGCCTTCTTGCCGTCAGGAACACTAGATGGTACTTCAGCCCTACATGTGGAGGTTGTTTTCAACAGTGAAATTTTAAAAAGACACAAAAATGAGAAGAACCTGGTACTAAATAGACCACAAAAATGAGAAGAACCTAGTACTAAATAGACCACCAGAAGAACACAAGTTTATAGCATGAGAGCTGAAACCAGAGGGCAGAGCGTCAACTCGTTTGACCTCAGCTGAGAGTGTGTGCATTGAGGGACTCCAGTGCTCTGCCTCCATGTGCACGAGTGTCCCGAATGACTGCAAAAGCCTTGGGAACAAGAAGAGCTGCCACGGGCTTCCCTGGCGGCGCAGCGGTTAAGAGCCCGCCCGCCAACGCAGGGGACGCGGGTTCGAGCCCTGGTCCGGGAAGAGCCCACATGCCGCGGAGCAACTGAGCCCGTGCGCCACAACTACTGAGCCTCTGCTCTAGAACCCGAGAGCCACAACTACTGAGCCCGCGAGCCACAACTACTGAGCCCGCGAGCCACAACTACTGAAGCCCGCACCCCCAGAGCCCGTGCTCCGCAACAAGAGAAGCCACCGCAGTGAGAAGCACGCACACCGCAATGAAGAGTAGCCCCTTGCGCGCCGCAACTAGAGAAAGCCCGCGTGCAGCAACGAAGACCCGACACAGCCAAAAAAAAGAAAAAGAGCTGCCAGAGCAGGACAGGGAAAACCATGGAAGAGAAGGGCCACAGTGAGGAGAGAGAGAAGGTTTAGTGTTCCAGATGCTACAGAAAGATCAAAGAAGACAACGACTGGCCATATCCGTTGATTCTGCTGACAGAGAACTTCCATCCTTGACTTAGAGCTCTGCTCAAACAAAGCAGTGGGATTCAGAGGGCAGAGTCCTTAGACCATGTGGAAGGTGGCCTGGGGCCAGAGCCCAGAGGATGGGTAGGGGATCCACACAGGCATACGTGTCATCTGTTCTCCTAGGAAATGCAATATGCACGCGTGCTCTCTAATAGTTTCTAAAGAAGGGGGATGTGTTGTGTGTATTATATATTAACTAATTCTTTGTAAATATGAGGATTTTTAGCTTTTCCTAGGGTAGTACGAGGAATACATGACTTTACAAAGAAAAAATATAGTGGTAGGAGAATGGTCAGAGGATTCTCTCTCCCCTGCCAGTAAAACATGTTAAATAACATGTTATGGGTGTTAGGTGGACCCTATAGGAAACATGTTCTAACTTTGTACACAACTGATACTTTAGTGCTCCAGGTATGTAAGTATATGTGTAGATGCTCTTTGTTAAGACTCTGCATAGTTCTAAATGCTACCATTTTTCCTGTTTTCTGCTTTGTAAATTTTGCTGTCTTTATTTTATTCTTCTCGCTTTTCTTAAGTCTTTCCTATCCTTCTTATTGATTTTAAACTAGCAGTTATTAGTCTTTGAGTCCATTTCCCATCTCTAAAATGATGATACTATCAAGATATCTCTTAGGATTATTGTGAGAAGCACATGATACAGTTTGTGGTATGTAGTAGCAGATCAGTTTATGGTGGCTGCTATTATTAGTAGTTTTATTTCTAATTTTTCAAACACAGTGCATAGTTTATTATAATTCTCTTATTTTTTATTAACTAAAGTATATAAAATGTGAATTTAGATCTGATAAAAAGAACTATATCTTAGAACTGAAAAATTTAATAACTAGTAAGTAAATAAGTAGCTAAATTAAAAAACAAACTTCAGGAATGGAGATGACAGAGGAAAGAGTCAATGAACTTTGAAAACAGATCAATTGAAATTATCCAATCTGAACAACAGAAAGAGAAAGATTGAAAATAATAACAAAAAAAGCCCCAGAAACTTGTGGGACAGTTCCAAAAAAAATCTAGCATCCATGCCATCAAAGTACCAGAAGGAGACGAGAAAGAGTGTGGGGCTGAAAATATACTCGAAGAAATAATGGCTTTATAAGCTTGGCAAGAGACATAAACCTACAGATTGAAGAAGGTGAGCTAACCTCAAATAGGAGAAACCCAAAGAACTCCATGCCTAGCCATGTCATAACCAACCACTGAAAACTAGCCAAAGGAGAAAATTAAAAGCGAACAGAGAAAAATGACACATAACTGATGGGGAAACAATTCAAGCAACTGTCAGTTTCTCATCAGAAACCATGGAGAACAGAAGGACGTGGAACAATCTACTGAAAGTGGTGTCGACTCAGAATTGTATGCTCAGCAAAAAGATCCTTTTCAGGAATAAAGGAGAAATTAAGACACTGTCAGGTGATAGAATCCTAGAAGAATCTGCATTGCCAGCAGACCTGCTCTGTAAGAATTACCACTGGAAGTCCTAGAAAGAAATGGAATTATGTCAGAGGGCAACCTAAAAGATCATGAATGAAGTAACTGAAATGGTAACTGTCTGGGTAAATGTAATAAACTAGCCTAACTATGTTGAGTTCTTTAAAATATGTTTGACAGTTCAAAGCAAAAAGTATAACGTCATCTGATGAGATTTTTCAATGTACGTGGGTATATTAGAAGACAATTAAACAGAAGGAAGGGAAGGCAAAGGGATCTATCTATATGGCGCTATAATTTCCAAATGAAGTCATAAAGTATTGATCCTAAATAGATAGTGAAAAGTTAGGTATACATATTGTAATCCCTAGAGCAACCACTAAAAAAAAAAAAAAATGATTGGAAGAGATACAGTAAAAAAAGAAAAAAAAACCTCAACAGATATATTCAAATGGAATACTGAAAATGTTTAACCCAAAAGATAGCAGGAAAGGGGAAACAGAAGAAGGAAAAACAAAGGGTATAAACAGAAAGCAAATAATAAAATAGTAGGTGGAAATTTAAACATATCCGTAAATACAGTAAATGTAAATGTTCCGAACAAACCAATTAAAATACATTGTAAGTATGGATTAAAAGAATATAACCCAATTATATGCTGTCTACAAGAAACTCATTTCAAATATAATGATATATGTAGGATAAAAATAAAAGGATGAAAAGACGTATGCCATGCAAACACTAGTCAAACGAAAGATGGAGTGGTTGTATTAATATCGGACATACTAGACTCCAGAGCAAAGAAGATTACCAGAGGTAAAGAGGGACATTCATAATGATAAAAGTGTAAATTCACCAAGAAGACAGAACGATCCCAAATATGTCTGCACCTAACAACAGATCATCAAAATATTTGAAACAAACTCTAATGGAACTGAAAGGATAAATCCACAATCACAGGTAGAGATTTCAATACTTCTTTCTCAGTAATCTATAGCAGTAGTAGACTGAAAAATCAGCAAGGATATAGAAGAACTGAACAGCATCATTGGCCAACTGTATTTAATTGACATTTACAGAGCATTCCATTCAACAAAAGGAAAATGCACATTCTTCTTAAGTTCACATGGAACATTCACCAAGATAGACCATATCCAGGGATATGAAACAAACCTTAACAAATTTAAAGAATTAAAATCTTGCAAAGTATGTTCTCTGACCATAATTGAATTAAACTAGAAATCAATAACAGAAAGATAATAGGAAAATCTAGAAGTACTTTGAAATCAAGCAGGATGCTTCTAAATAACCCACAAATCAAAGAAGACATCTCAAGAGAATTTATAAAATATGTTGAACTAAACACAAATGAAAATAACAATATATCAATTTGTGTGACACAGCCAAAGCAATACCTAGAGGAATACTTACAGCATTAAATATTCCTATTAGAAAAGAAGAAAGGTCCTATGTCAATAATAAAGTCTTAAGAAACTACAAGAAGAGCAAAACAAACCTAAAGCAACCACAAAGGAGATGATTTTAAAATGAGCAGAAATCGGTGAAATTGAAAATTAAAAAATTAGTAGAGAAAAATCAATGAAACCAAATGCAGGTTCTCTGAAAAGATAAATAAAACTGACGAACCTCTAGCTAGACTGACAAAGAAAAAAGAGAAGACACAAATTACCGCATAATGAACAAGAAAGCAAGTAACACTACACGCTTCCCCACAGCCATGAAAAGTATACAACTCTACAAACATAAAATTGACCATTTAGATGAGATGCACCATTCCTCGAAAGCTACAAATGACCGATACTCACCCTAGATGGAGTAGATAAACTGAGTAGTCCTGTAACTATTTTTAAAATTAAGTTTGCAGCTAAAAATTTTCCAGAAAAAAATTTCCAAGCCCAGATGATTTCACTGATGAATTCTACCAAACATTTAAAAAAGAAATAATTCCATTTCTACACAACATCTTTCAGAAAAGGGGAGAAAAACACTTTGCAACTTATTTTATGAGGTCACTATTACCCTCATACCAAAACTGAACAAAGATGGTACAAAAAGAAGAAAGAAAAAATATATACTTTGTGCTAGTGAGGGTGAGGGTACAGAGCAGCTAGAACTCTCACACGTTGCTGGTGGGAATGCAAAATGGTACAGCCACTCTGGAAAATCTGTCAGCGTCTTAAAACGTTAAACATACACCCACCTTATGTTCCACTCACCCCACTAATAAGTATTTACCCAAGAGGAAAACAAAAGCATATTGGACATAAAGACGTGAGCACAAATGTTCATAGCAGGTTTTTTGGCAGTAATCAAAAACTGGAAACAACCCAAATGTCCACGAACAGGTGGACGGATAAACAAATCGTGGTATATCCAGACAATGGAAAACCACTGTGCTGTTGGTATACACACTGATGAATCTCATAATAATCATGAGTGAAAGAAGTCAAACTGAAAAGAGTATCTACTGTGTGATTCCATGTATGTAAAACTCTGAGAAAAGCAAACTAATCTAGAGCCACAGAAGGCAGATCTGGGACTGCCTGGGCTTGGAGAGGCATGCCAGAAAAGGGTAGGAAGGAGAGATTACAAAGCAGTGCAGGGAAATTTGGGAGAGTGATAGATATCTCACTACTTTCGTTGTGTTGTTGGTTTTGTGGGTGTATACAAATGTCAAATTTTACATAACTGTACATTTTAAATATGTCCAGTTTAATGTTTCATAAAGCTGTTTTTAAAAATATACCTTCCATATGATCCAGAAATCATACTCCTAGGTGTTTACCCCAGAGAAATCACATACATTCTTCTTACACACAAATGATTATAGAAGCTCTATTCATAATAGCTGAAGCCTGGAAACCACCCACATGTCTTTCAGTGAGCGAATATATGAACTGCGGTATATCTATGCAATAAAATACTACTACCTAGCAATAACACGGAACTATTGCGTCATGCAACAGCTTGGGTGAATTTCAAAGGTCTTATGCTGAGTTAAGGATGCAAGTCTGGAAAGGTCAAATACTGTATGGTTCCACGTATATGACGTCCTAGAAAAGCCAAAACTCTAGTGACAAACAGCTGTGGTGACCTGGGGGAGGGTGTGAGCACAAAGGGAAGGCAGTTCGGATGGGGAGCAACGGAATTGGAGGTTACACAAATGTGTACTCGTGCGAAAATCTATATAGCTGGACACCCCTCAAAAAGTCAATTTCACTGCACATTCTTTTTTTTTGGGGGGGGGGGTGTCGCGCCGTGCGGCTTGTGGGATCTTAGTTCCCCCACCAGGGACTGAACCCGGGCCCTTAGCAGTGAGAACGCGGACACCTAACCACTGGACCGCCAGGGAGTTCCCCACTGCACATTAATTTTAAAATTAACATAAAAACACACTTAAAGCTGCTTCTGTAGAATTGTGAGAAATGAGCATTGTAAGAAAAGCAGTTGGAGAAGAAGATTCGCTTTTCCCTATCCCCTGCCAGCTTCTCAGTGTTTTGGTGCTATCATCTGGGGTTTTTCCTAAATTACGGATTTTTTTTCAATAATTAATTTAATTCCATTTAAAATTTTAAATGCCATAAAATACCCTGCCCTGACCCACAGAGTCCCTTCAGTGGCCTCGACCTCTCTCTCTGTCCCCACCACCCGGCTGAACACAGCCCCCCAAAATCTAAGTTTTCCAAACTTAGTGTCCCCGTTTCAGTCACTATTACTCACTCTCCAGCTAGCTCCAAATTTGTTTATAAAGAAGTTACCAGCAACCTCCCTGTCACGAGTCCAGTGGACATACTGCAGTCTGTTTTACGTGACGTTGCGGTGACATTTGGAGGACATTTGGCCCCCTCTCCTTGAAGCACCCCTTCCCTTGGATTCCTCAGCACTGATTCTGGCCCTCCTGCCTTTCCTGTTTTTGCAGGCTCACGCTATGTGGCTTTTGAATGTGAGTTCTTTTTTTTTTTATTTTTTTATTGACGTGGAGTTGATTTACAATGTGTTAATTTTGCTATTCAGAAAGTGACTCAGTTATACATATATATACTTTTTTTTCATATTCTTTTCCGTGATGGTTTATCACAGGATACTGAATAGAGTTCCCTGTGCTCTACAGTAGGACCTTGTTGTTTAGCCATTCTCTATATAATAGTTTACATCTACTAACCCCAGCCTCTCACTCCATCCCTCCCCCACACCCTCTCCATCTGGGCGACCGCAAGTCTGTTCTCCATGGCTGTGAGTCTGTTTCTGTCTCGTAGATAGGTTCATTTGTGTCGTATGTTAGAGTCCCACAGAAGTGATATCATACGGTCTCCTTCTCTTCCGGACTCACCTCACTCACTGTGATAGTCCCTAGGTCCGTCCGTGTTGCTGCAGGTGGCGTTATCGCATTCTTTTTCACGGCTGAGTAACATGTATATGTACATACAGACCACATCTTCCTTAGGCTGTGAGGGGTTCTTAACTGTCCCTCTTGGGTCCTCTCTCGGGTCCCTCTCTCTCAGCAAAGCTATCCATAGCACTCGCTCCAGTCACTTCCTATAGGCAGAGAGCTCAGTTTGTATCCCACGCTGGACAGTGCCCTTCCGCTCCAGAGTTATACATCCTGCTTGACCGTGTTGCCTTGTATATTCCTCCAACTTAGCACATGCTAAAGAGAATTTATCATCTTTCCTGTATTCTGATAATTTCCCAGGGTTTCTTATCTGCGTCATAACAGTCAGGACGCTCATCTCCGTTTTGAGAACCAGGAGACTGTAGCCCTCTTGATAGGTGAGCTCCCGCGCTTCCTTCCCCGGCACATCTCCAGGTCTTGTCAGTTTCGCCTCCTGAATTTCTGTCCCATCTGTCTCATCACATGCAGTGTTTACACCGCTGCTCCAGTCCAGGGCCCCGAGGCACCGTAGGTGCTTCACACCTATTCTGAGCTGCATCCCTAAGTTCTTCATGCTACAGCCGAAGAAATCTTTTCAAAGAGCAGATCTGTTCCGGACACATCCCCGCTTCAAACCGTCAATGTCTCTGCATTGTTCCTGGACGACAGCAGAACTCCTCGACCTGGACCTGGACCCCGAGTGTCCACAGCTCTTAGCCTCACCTCACACGGCTCTGCCTTGCTCCTTCCACTTCACCCACGCCACCTGCACTCGCCTTCCGCGGCTGCAGTAACAAAATCATCCAGACCAGGAGGCGGAAACAAACTTATTTCTCACACTTCTAGAGGCTGGAAGTTCAAGATCAAGGGGTCAGCAGGTCTTTTTCTCCTGAGGCCTCTCTTCTTGGCTTGCCAACGGCCGCCCTCTCGCTGTGTCCTCACATGACCTCTCCTGTGTCTGCACCTCCCTGGTGTCTGTCTGTCTCTCTCTCTCTCTCTCTCTCTCTCTCGTCTTATGAGGACACCAGTCATACTGATGTAGCCCGCCCCATCCTACTGGCCTCATTTTAGCTTAATCACCTCTTTGAAGGCCCTGTGGCCAAATACAGTGGTCACATGGCTAGGAGCCCACCTGTAGGACCGCATTTAACTTTACCTCTTGAAAGGCTCTATCACCACATAGGGTTCCATTCTGAGGTACTGGGGGTTGGGACTTCAACATAGGAAATGTGGGCGGGGGGACACACAGTTCAATCCATAACATTGCCTTTCACTCAGTCCTTTGTCTGCCGCGGAGCCTTTGCACCTGCCCTTCCCTCCTCTCCTGACTCCACCTTTGAATCACAGGAAGGGCCGCCATGTTACCCTCTCTGCGTGAGTGCATTATTGATGCCTGTCTCCCCCACTCGATGATAAGCCCTGTGAGCTCAGAGATTGGATCTCTTTGGGCTCATTATTGCTTCCCCCGTACATCCCACACTGACTGGCACAAAGTAGGTGCTTAGAAAAAACATATGGGATAAGTGGGTAGTCACACCTTGACACTGCCTCTCTCCCCGAACGCGCCACACCTTGATTTTCTGTCCTCTGTGTTTATGCAAACTTGGAAAATGGCTTTGCATTCAGTGTTCGTTGTACATCACAAATCTGTATTTTCTCCAGGGAAAACAAGTTATTCTCTATCGTGGTATATTCTTTTAAGCTGTAGTTTTGCTGACATTAAGGGTATATTAAAGTTGGGGGGGGGAGAGAATTATTGCTGCTATACTGCCCCGTAAGAGGATAAACTGTCTGTATTAAAGTATCAACACTCCAATCTTTGATTTTATTGAAGTCAGTTTTTCTTACCCTCTAAACCAGTTTCTACGTAGCATATTTTCCTCAGTCCGCACAGTAAGTTCTCTGCAGTGTTGCTTTATTTTTAAAGAGTATTAGCATTTCAAAGATCTAAGTCAAATTAAAGCAGTGCTTATGTTCCAGTGTTTGTGAACTGCTGGAAAGTGTATGCTGGAGGAAAGGTAAACCAGACACTGAGTTTGGGGGCAGAAACAACTGCTAAGAACTTCTTTCAGGCATTACTTATTATCCTGGAAGTTCTTTCAGCCCAAGGGCAGGTAGCGGCAAACTGGGGGAGCTTATTTTTTATTTTAATATTTACTTGTTTTGGCTGCCCCAGGTCTTAGTTGCAGCACGCAGGATCTTAGTTGCAGCATGTGGACTTCTTAGTTGCGGCATGCGAGCTCTGAGTTGTGGCACGCGGGATCTAGTTCCCCGACCAGGGATGGAACCCAGGCCCCCAGCGCTGGGAGCAGAGTCTTACTGGACCACCAGGGAAGTCCTGGGGAGTTTACTTCAAAAGCATCGTTTTCTTGTATACATTTAGTAAAAAATTAAATTCAAGAAAATTTACCTCAAATTTAATAGACGAGATCAATTACAGCAATTATTTCTTTTATGCAAGGATGAAAGATCCTGTATATTGAAGATATAATTTGATAGGTAAAAATTTGCTTTATACATGAGATTTTAGAAAACTTTCATTGCATAAACAAAAGTATAGTATGTTGCATTTGGAGTTGATTATGCTAATGTACCACTGTGTGACATGAAGAAAACAAACCTGAAAATTTTGTAGCTTTAAGTTCATGCTCAGGTTTTTGGAGTTGTACAGGACTTCTTTGCCTGTATGGATGGCTTTATATGGGCTCATAAAACTTCTCACTTTTCTTCTCAGTTGTAATATTGGTCAAGCATCATACTTTAAAATTACATTAGCTATGCACATAAATTACATTATAGTCTTAGAAGCAAAAATATTATTTAAATTCAAATAGTAAAGGGCCTGGTAATACAGTTATTTGCCAATTCCAAATCCAAACTTTTAATGCTAATAAACTCAGATACTTATTGCTTCAGAGTTTCTTTTATCTGCCCAACTTTATACTATCTGCAAACTGTGGTTTGGTTTTACCCCAATTTTCCAGGGACAAATCAATTTAGGAAACTATGCTACATCTTTGCACCCGTTTGTACACAACTGTGCAGTTGTGGGATCTATTTGTGTTGCACGATAGCAAAAACTATGTACCGAAAGTGGGAAAATATCAGCAAATAAGAGAGTAAAGGAAGTGAAGCTACATTTAGCCATGCAAATGGCGACAGTTGTAACTGACAGATAACACACAGGGAGCAGGGGAAGGCATTTCCTTTGTATATTAGCAACTAGGTGGTCAGATAATAATGTTTACAACTTGGTAAATGTTTTTAGTCCAATTGAGGAGTCAGCTGAGATAATTTGTTAAAAGTCTGTCTCTTTCACCTTGTCCTGATGGAACTGTTCTGTCTCTAAACTGTGGTGATGGATACAGGAACCTACACATGATAAAACTGCATAGAGCTCAGTATACACACACACGAGTACATAAAACGGGGGAATAAGATGGGTGGATTGTATTAATATTAATATCCTGCTTGTGATATCGCCCTACAGTTTTGCAAGATGTTCCCATTGAGGAAAACTGGGTAAAGGGCACAGAGTTCTCTCTTATTGCTTACAACTGCTTGTGAACCTACAGTTATCTCAACAGAAGCGTCGATTACAGAAAAGTTCATCACTTACGTTGGTAGCACCGGGGACTGTGGAACGGGGACCACACACCGGACAGAGCCCCCCTGACCTGGTTCTCGGGCGTGGTCTCCGGATCAGCAACAGCGTCAGCACCTTGGGGGCATCAGCGAAGACTGAACAGTCTCAGGCCCCATCCAAACCTGTAAAATCAGGAACTCTGGAGGTGGGACCCTACAGTCTCCGGTTTAACAAGCCTGCCTGGTGGTTCTGCCGTATGCCAGAGTTTGAGAACTACCGATCTTGTTCAAGCCCATCACTGTTCAGTGAAGGATCTGAGAGCCACAGGAAGTGCAGTGTGGGTAAGGCACCTACTAATGAATAAAGCTAAGGCTAGACCCTGGATGTCCTGACTGCCAATCCAGGATTTTGTCCATCGAGCAGTGTCGTGATGCTAATCACATCTCTGCCTTCTCTGAGGAAGAGAAAAAAATAATTTATGGAGAAGGAAGGGCGGATGATAGACTCTAAAACTAGCCTTGCGAATCGATGTGGAATTTATGGGACTATTGATCTTTTGAATCTCATTTCTTCCCTCCTCATGACCTATCCACTACCAGCGTAGCTACGTCTGCCTTAATAAATTAGCACTTTTTATTCCACAAGATTGCTCCAATGGCCCAGCTATAGCAATACTTCTATCCAAAGGGAGCGCTTCATCTAAATATATTTTGGCAGTCAAATTCATTATTCATGTTTTTGAAGATTTATTTAATGAATTTTTTTCTCCAACAGCAGCTTCTACCTAATACGTAGTCAATTAAAAAGGTAAAAAAATATGTGACATTATATATATATATATATATATATATATATATATATATATATATAATGATTATATTTTTTCTTTGCCTTTTTAACTCAGTCTTTCAACACAGTTTTTGAGTACCAGGCATGTACCAAGCACTGTAAAGGTAAAAAAATATGTGACATTATATATATATATATATATATATATATATATATATAATGATTATATTTTTTCTTTGCCTTTTTAACTCATTCTTTCAACACAGTTTTTGAGTACCAGGCATGTACCAAGCACTGTACTAAGGGAAGGAATGGAAGTAATTATGTACTGTTGCCAGTTTTCTATCAGTTCACTGCCTGTTGGAAAAGTTTTCAATCATATCATCAAAATACAGTGCGATCAATGTTTACAGAGGTAGGGGCACAAAGCAACACTTGGCGTTTGTGAAGTATTTACTATGGGCCAGGCACCACAATAAATGCTTTGCATGTCGATTCACTTAGTCCTCATTTCCATTTTCCAAAAAGGAACACTCAGGGAGCTCCAAGAAATGAAGCCTGTTATACCCAAGGATCACACACTCTATGAAGTGAGGAAGCCACTTTGGTGCCTGGGACTGGGTGCCCAGAGGCAGACCTCCCTGGGACTGGGGAAAGGAAAAGAGGCTTAGAGAGGGCTTTACAGATTTCGTTTTTTAGGATAAGTAAGGAACTTGTCAAAACTAGAATTCTGTGCTTAGTGATTATGAAATGGCGTTGGAATTACCATTACATCACTGATACCAGAGCCATCGCAAGTCTTATTGATTCTCGACTGACCGCTTGGATGTCGTTCAGCGCTAGCTACAAAGTGTAACCGCCTCTGTTTTTACAGTATTGTTCAATTATAGAAATGTCTTTCCAAACGAACGCACTTCCCTTCTTTCTCATCTTCCGGAAAACATGATGATTGTTTCTGAGCTCAGAGTTTTTTTTTTTTAATTGAAGTACAGTTGATTTAACAATGTTGTGTTAATTTCTGCTGTACAGCAAAGTGACTGAGTTATACGTATATGTACATTTTTTTAATATTCTTTTCCATTACGGTTTATCACAGGATATTGAATACGGCTCCCTGGGCTATACGGGAGGACCTTGTTGTTTATCCATTCTATATATACTAGTTTGCCTCTGCTAATCCCAAACTCCCAGTCCTTCCCTCCCCCACCCCCCTCCCCCTTGGCAACTGCAAGTCTGTTCTGTGAGTCCATTTGTTTCCTAGAAAAGTTCATTTGTGTCATATTTTAGATTCCACATATAAGTGATATCATATGGTATTTGTCTTTCTCTTTCTGACTCACTTCACTTATAGTATGATCATCTCTAGGTCCATCCATGTCGCTGCAAATGGCATTATTTCATTCTTTTTTATGGCTGAGTAGTATTCCATTGTATATATGTACCACATCTTCTTTAGCCATTCATCTGTTGATGGGCATTTAGGTTGTTTTCATGTCTTGGCTATTTTGAGTAGTGCTGCTATGTACATAGAGGCACATGTCTCTTTTTGAATTATAGTTTTGTCTGTGTATATGCCCAGGAGTTAGATTTCAGGATCATATGGCAACTCTATTTTTAGCTTTTTGAGGAACCTCCATACTGTTTTCCGTAGTATCAGCACCAGTTTTAATTCAACGGCTGTTAAGTGATTGGGATTTGGACAGGTCAATAAGGCTTTTCGGTTTCAGAAATGAACATCAGCTGTCTTTGACATTTCTTTTTTGAAACAAATTCTAAGCATGATGTACTCTGTCAAAGAAAAACCACTAGTACGGATACATTTCTTTTTGAAGCATCATTTTTACTTGGAAGTTAAAAGTATTTTTTTCAGAATTTATTGGTCATCTTTTTTTAAGGTTTACTTACTAATATGTTGCACTGGCATTCTGAAAAAAATCTCCTTTAAATTTTTAAATGAATATCTCATTTCCCCCCTTAATTTAAAAAGTGTTAAGATATTTGTGTATGTAAGAATACTAGAAGATATAAATACATGCATATATATACACATATATACATGATACACATATTAAGCAATTGACATATGTTGATAGAAGTAATTTTTGGATACATAAGATAATGGATTATTTTCTTTTATGTTTATATGTTACTCAGATTTTATGCAATGAACAAGTATTACATTTATAACCTTTTTTTTTCCTAGTACTCAAACTGCTAAGAAAAATGAAGTTTCTTTAAGGTGTGGGACTGTGTGATTAACTGTTATTTAACTGAGTACATGGATGAAAATCTTTGTGATCAAATTTCTTTTTTTTTGAGACATACCTGACATATACCATTAGATTAGTTTCAGGTATACAACATGACTTGGCCCATGTATATATTGTGTTATGATCACAGAAAGTCTAGATACAAGTTTACGTACAAACAGTTACGAGTCGTTTTCTTGTGAGAAGAACTCCTAAGATCCACTCTTAGCAACTTGCAAATATACAATATTAGTAACTATAGTCACCATGCTGTGCGCCACATCCGTGGGACTTATTTGTGCTTTTGACCACCCTCACCCACCCCCCACTTCCCACCTCTGGCTACCCCCAACCTGTTCTTTTTACCTGTGCTTTTTTTTTTTTTTTTTTTTTTTTCCCAATTCCACATTTCAGTCAAGATTCTATCACTGGATCACATGGTAGTTCTATTTTTAATTTTTGGAGGAACCTCCGTATCATTTTCCATAGGGACAGCACCAGTTCACATTCCCACCAACAGTGCAGGAGGGTTCCCTTTTCTCCACATTATCACCACAGCACTTGTACATTATCTTTTTGATGACAGCCATCCTGACAGGTGTGAGGTGATATCTCATTGGGGTTTTGATTTGCTTTCCCTGATGGTTAGTGATTTTGAGCGTCTTTTCATGTACCTGTCGGCCATCTGCATGTCGTCTTTGGAAAAATGTCTGTTCAGGTCTTCTTCCCATTTGTTAATTGGACCGTTTGGTTTTTTGCTATTAAGCTGTAAGAGTTCTTTATATATTTTGGAAATTAACTCATCCTATACAAGCAGACCTCATTTTATTGTGCTTTGCAGATACTGTGTTTTTCACAGATTGAAGGTTTGCGGCAAGCCTGCCTTGAGCAAGTCTGTTGGCCCCATTTTTCTAACATTGCTCGCTTCGTGTCTTTGTGTTACATTCTGGTTATTCTCGCAGTATTTCAAACGTTTTCATTATATTTGCTATGGTGATCTGTGATCAGTGATCTTCGTTACTACTATGACTCTCTGAAGGGTCAGATGATGGTTAGCGTTTTTTAGCAATCATGTATTTTTTAATTAAGGTATGTACATTGATTTTATAAGACATAATGCTTTTGCACACTTAATAGACTACAGTTTAGTGTAAGCATAACTTTTATATGCACTGGGAAACCAAAAAGTTCATGTGACTTGCTTTATTGTGGTAGTCTGAAACCAAACCTGCAATATCTCTGATGTATGCCTGTATATGATTTGCAAATATTTTCTCCCATTTGGCAGGTGGCCTTTTCATTTTGTTGATGGTTTCCTTTGCTGTGCAGAAGCTTTTTAGTTTGATGTAGTCTCACTTGTTTACTTTGGGTTTTCTTGTGTTTGCTTTTGGTGTCAAATCCAAAAAAGCACTGCCAAGACGAATGTCAAGGAGCTTGCCACCTATGTTTTTTTTCCAGGAGTTTTATGGTTTGGGGATATACATTAAAGCCTTTCATCCATTTTGAGCTGATTTTTGTGTATGGTGTTAAGACAGTCGTCCAGTTTCACTCTTTCGCACATGGCTGTCATTTTCACCCAGCACAATTTATTGAAGAGACTGTCCTTTTCCCCACTGTATATTCTTGGCTCCTTTGTCATAAATTAATTGGCCATCTACGCATGGGTTTACTTCTGGGCTCTTCTAGTCTGTTCCACCGATCTATGGATCTGTTTTTATGCCAGTACCATACTATTTTATTATAGTTTTGTGATATAGTTTGAAGTCAGGAAGCATGATTCCTCCAGCTTTGTTCTTCTTTCTCAAGATTGCTTTGGCTGTTTGGGGTCTTTTGTGATTCCATACAAATTTTAGGATTGTTCTGTATCTGTGAAAAATGCCATTAGATTTTTGACAGGGATTGCAATAAATCTGCAGATCACTTGGGTAGTATGGACATTTTGACAATATTAATTCTTCCAATCCATGAGCGTGGAATACCTATTTATTTGTGTCTTCAGTTTCTTTCACTGGTGTCTTACAGTTTTCAGAGTACAGGTCTTTCACATCCTTGGTTTTATTTATTCCTAGGTATTCTTTTTGATGCAATTGTAAATGATATTGTTTTCTTACTTCCTCTTTCTGATAGTTCATTATTAGTGTATAGGAACACAACAGATTTGTATAAGCTAATTTTGTATCCTGCAACTTTACTGACTTCGTGTATTAGTTCTAACGGTCTTTTGGTGGAGTCTTTATGAGTTTTCTGTATATACTATCATGTCATCTACAAACAGTGAGAGTTTCACTTCCTTTCCAATTTATATGCCTTTTATTTGTTTCTTGCCAAACTGCTGTGCTTTTTTTTTTTTTTTTTTTTTTTTTCCAATTCCACATTTCAGTCAAGATTCTATCACTGGATCACATGGTAGTTCTATTTTTAATTTTTGGAGGAACCTCCGTATCATTTTCCATAGGGACAGCACCAGTTCACATTCCCACCAACAGTGCAGGAGGGTTCCCTTTTCTCCACATTATCACCACAGCACTTGTACATTATCTTTTTGATGACAGCCATCCTGACAGGTGTGAGGTGATATCTCATTGGGGTTTTGATTTGCTTTCCCTGATGGTTAGTGATTTTGAGCGTCTTTTCATGTACCTGTCGGCCATCTGCATGTCGTCTTTGGAAAAATGTCTGTTCAGGTCTTCTTCCCATTTGTTAATTGGACCGTTTGGTTTTTTGCTATTAAGCTGTAAGAGTTCTTTATATATTTTGGAAATTAACTCATCCTATACAAGCAGACCTCATTTTATTGTGCTTTGCAGATACTGTGTTTTTCACAGATTGAAGGTTTGCGGCAAGCCTGCCTTGAGCAAGTCTGTTGGCCCCATTTTTCTAACATTGCTCGCTTCGTGTCTTCGTGTTACATTCTGGTTATTCTCGCAGTATTTCAAACGTTTTCATTATATTTGCTATGGTGATCTGTGATCAGTGATCTTCGTTACTACTATGACTCTCTGAAGGGTCAGATGATGGTTAGCGTTTTTTAGCAATCATGTATTTTTTAATTAAGGTATGTACATTGATTTTATAAGACATAATGCTTTTGCACACTTAATAGACTACAGTTTAGTGTAAGCATAACTTTTATATGCACTGGGAAACCAAAAAGTTCATGTGACTTGCTTTATTGTGGTAGTCTGAAACCAAACCTGCAATATCTCTGATGTATGCCTGTATATGATTTGCAAATATTTTCTCCCATTTGGCAGGTGGCCTTTTCATTTTGTTGATGGTTTCCTTTGCTGTGCAGAAGCTTTTTAGTTTGATGTAGTCTCACTTGTTTACTTTGGGTTTTCTTGTGTTTGCTTTTGGTGTCAAATCCAAAAAAGCACTGCCAAGACGAATGTCAAGGAGCTTGCCACCTATGTTTTTTTTCCAGGAGTTTTATGGTTTGGGGATATACATTAAAGCCTTTCATCCATTTTGAGCTGATTTTTGTGTATGGTGTTAAGACAGTCGTCCAGTTTCACTCTTTCGCACATGGCTGTCATTTTCACCCAGCACAATTTATTGAAGAGACTGTCCTTTTCCCCACTGTATATTCTTGGCTCCTTTGTCATAAATTAATTGGCCATCTACGCATGGGTTTACTTCTGGGCTCTTCTAGTCTGTTCCACCGATCTATGGATCTGTTTTTATGCCAGTACCATACTATTTTATTATAGTTTTGTGATATAGTTTGAAGTCAGGAAGCATGATTCCTCCAGCTTCGTTCTTCTTTCTCAAGATTGCTTTGGCTGTTTGGGGTCTTTTGTGATTCCATACAAATTTTAGGATTGTTCTGTATCTGTGAAAAATGCCATTAGATTTTTGACAGGGATTGCAATAAATCTGCAGATCACTTGGGTAGTATGGACATTTTGACAATATTAATTCTTCCAATCCATGAGCGTGGAATACCTATTTATTTGTGTCTTCAGTTTCTTTCACTGGTGTCTTACAGTTTTCAGAGTACAGGTCTTTCACATCCTTGGTTTTATTTATTCCTAGGTATTCTTTTTGATGCAATTGTAAATGATATTGTTTTCTTACTTCCTCTTTCTGATAGTTCATTATTAGTGTATAGGAACACAACAGATTTGTATAAGCTAATTTTGTATCCTGCAACTTTACTGACTTCGTGTATTAGTTCTAACGGTCTTTTGGTGGAGTCTTTATGAGTTTTCTGTATATACTATCATGTCATCTACAAACAGTGAGAGTTTCACTTCCTTTCCAATTTATATGCCTTTTATTTGTTTCTTGCCAAACTGCTCTGGCTAGGACTTTCAATACTATGTTGAAAGAAGTGGTGAGAGTGGGCACCCCTGTGTCATTTCTGATCTTAGAGTAAAAGCTTTCAGCATTTCCACTGAGTGTGGTGTTGGCTGTAGACTACTCAAATTTCTTAATGCTTACAATAAATATTAACTTAGATTGGAAGTTGACTGTTGGGGATCAGTGGCTGTGGAAACATTTTCAGGGCACAGAGAAGCAAGGTTACATTGGAATAAAATGTTGAAGAGCCTGAGAAAAGAGAGCAAATAAGAGTGTCAGCAATGTTTTAGAACACTATTATGAAAGAAATGATCAAAAGGCCACTTTTATTTCTAAAACTGTTGTTTAAGGAAATTCCAATATATGTGAAGTAAAGAGTGTTATAGGAAACCTCAGGTACTCATCACCTAGTTTCAACTATCATCTATTCATGGCCAATCTTGTTTCATTTCCAGTCTTCCCCCCGCCTTCCTCTCCTGTCTCTGAATTATTTTGAAGCTAATCCCAGACATCATATGATGTTATCTGTAAATGTTTCAGTATGTATTTCTAAACATGGAAGACTTTTTATTTAAACCGTAACGCCATTATCGACAGACCTTAACAGTACATCCCTAATATCATCAGGTTGCCACTCAGCCATGTATCATTTCCCAACTGTCATGTATGATACATATACACACATACATTTTATATATATAAGCATTATATATATATAAACACTTTATTCACTTATATGCATTATATTCACTTTATGCATTATAAATATATAAATTACTATTTGTTTGAATCAGGATCCAAATAAAATCCATACATTGAGAATGTTTCCTAGGTCCTTAAATTTCTTAATCTAGTTTTCCATATATCTTTTTTAGTTCCTTGTAATTTTTTGAAGAAACTGGGTCACTTATTCTGCAGGGTTTTCAGAGAGTGAATTTTGCTAACTGCATTTACACTGGCGTAGTTTATATATAATTGTCTGTTCCCTGTATTTCTTATAAACTGATAGATCCAGAAGCTTAACGGGTTGTTGTTGTTTTTTTCTTTTAGCAAAACTATGTCATGGGTGGTAATGTGACCAAATATTATTTTAAAGCCAGTATCTCAAGTGGTTTGGGCCCTGATTTTAAAGACACCCAGGTTAAATGAAAGGACTCTAGTCATAACATATTGTGAGGCAGACAATAGTGACCTGCCTTTTCTGGAATAATGTACTAGTTAAAATCTCCAGGAATCTTGTGCATGGATGCAAATGCATAAGAGGAATTAAATGGTATTCTGTAGGTCTAGGAATCTCATGGAATTGGCCCTTCATGACTGCAGTGGGCACTGTAAAACACATATTATGCTTTATAGACCTATGATGTCTAGTAAAGTAGTTTCTGGCTATTTCTTATTTAAATTAAATTTCAAAAATTCATTCATTCATTCATTCACATGTGCTACATTTCAGGTGCTCCAACAGGCATAAGAGGGTTGTGGCTACTGTCCTGGACAGCAGTGGTACAGAAATGGAGAAGCAGATGAAATGCATGAAATTTCTTTGGCATTCAAGTAGATTTTTGGATGTTTATATAGTTTGTATTTCTGTAATGCTGCCTCTAATGTATAACCGCCCTTTTAAAGCATGAATGTTACGGGGCTGTTCTTTTGTTGGTGGGAAATATGAGAAGTGTGTTTTTGGAGACGTTTGTTGTAGACACTCTTAAAATCTCCTGTTTTCTGTTGTAGTTCAGCTTGGTAATCATCTCTAGACTCTATCATCTCCAGAAGGCGTACCAATAGGTGGCATATAAACACAGATAAGCCCATGCCGTGACAGGAAGGCTGGTGATGGGTGCTAGGCTAGAGTGGTCAGAAACAAACACAGGGAAGACCTCTCTTCAAGTTTCTATTTCACAACATTGTAATGAAATGACTTCATGGAGTGAAGTTTCACAGCACCAAAACCACGTCAGCACAGACAGCCAGGAATGTTGACTCTCACAGACATCGTGTTAGATGTCTGGTTGAGAGAGGAATTCCCTAAATGCTAGAGGTACTGTGAAGGAACGGCTCTCTCCAAAGGATACCTGTTACCAGCTCTCTTACCTGTAGACATCAACCTCACCTACCTGAGTACCGTTTTACTTTGTCTCAATCTGGTCTAAAAATGCTGTACGTCAAGTAATCAAACTCTGCTTAACCTTTTACAGCGGAAGTTCAGAGTGAAATTGAAAGGATTTTTGAACTTGCAAGAACATTGCAACTGGTGGTCCTTGATGCAGATACTATTAATCATCCAGCCCAACTTAGTAAAACCTCGCTGGCCCCTATTATAGTGTACGTCAAGATTTCTTCTCCTAAGGTAAGTAGGGTTGCTACTGTTTGCTCTGTAATGGAACCCTACTAAAATGTGTATTTATAGTCTGCTTTCCAATTATACACTGGCTGTGTCTTTATCCATCACAAAGGGTCTGAAGAGAGACGTGGTAGCCGAGAATTGTTACGATTCATATAAGCGAGCATGATGATGAGTTTCATGGCTTAGGAGAGTGATTCCCAAAGTGCGGCCCATGGATTCCTGGTGGGGGAGGTTCTGGAACACTTTGAGAGGGTCCATGAGGTCGGAACCATTCCCATGAGTATTAGCTAAGCATTATCTAATACTCAGACATCCTCCCCCTTTTTCACTGGCTTGACCTTTGCACCAATGGTGCAGAAGCGGTGCTGGGTGATGTCTAAGCAGGAATCAAGACCACAGTAGCAGCTGTGGCATTCTCCCTCCCTATGCGTCCCAGGTTAAAAAAAAAACAACAACACACAATCCAGTTTCACTTAAGAATGTCCTGATGAAGTAGTAAAAATGCTTAAATTTTAATATTCTATGTAACGAAATGGGAAGTACACTTCAAGTTCTTTAGCTACGTACTCGAAGTCCGTTATCTTGAGGGCAGGTACTGGCGTGATTCTTCAAGTCATAAACCAAAGTAGCCACTTTCATCCTGGAACACCATTTTTATTGGAAAGAACAACTGACATGTCCTTCAAATTTCAGGACAGATCAATGGAATTTAATGTAACAGAGTAAGAAAAGTTCATTGATGATTGATTGATTGATAGGGGTTTAGATTTCACATGAGAGCTAGCCTTTAAAAAGCTACCACTTGTTTACTGTAGTATCAAAGAAAGATATCCACAATTATCTGAAAAGGCTACTAAAATACTCCTTTTCTGAATTACGTATCTATAGGGGACTGGATTTTCTTTGCCTGTTTCAAACAATATACCGTGGCAGATTAAACGTAGAAGCAGGGAACATCAGCTATCTTCTGTGAAGCCAGGCGTTAGAGAAACCTGCAAATAATTCAGCTATTTTTATCAGAATGCATGACATGTTAACATATAAGAGGTTTACCGGTCATTCTTAAATGAATTTTTCAGTTTTAGTTTCTAATATGTAACTATTACAGTCCACATAAAAAGCTCTTGGGAGTTCTCCACAGTTTTTAAAAACATAAATCATGAGACAAAGTTCGAGAACTGCTAGTCTTGAAAAAAGACAAGACTCAGAAAAATCTCCACGCTGGTGATTTTTGAGGCTTGCGACTGAGATTTATGTTCACGTGTTAATAATTTTGCTGATCATCTTGAAGATCCTGTTTTCTAGCTCAATCTATCTGTAAACCATTAGTGCTGTATGCAAAAGACCCCGGAGAAAGGAATGAATAACGAACCTTGTTGTTTACCTGAGTGCAGATACCCCAGTTTAAGAATCTCATCTTTTACAGGTTTTACAAAGGTTAATAAAATCTCGAGGGAAATCTCAAGCTAAACACCTCAATGTTCAGATGGTAGCAGCAGATAAGCTGGCTCAGTGCCCTCCGGTAAGTCTCTCTATGCAGTATAATCCACTTGAAGGCTTCAGACCCGCATTCTGTTAACAAAAACCAGACGGACAGGTAAACGGCTGTCCAGGGACAGAACCCTGCCCGTTATTAACAGTGGGTTTCCTCCCAAAGACGGGAAAGGTCTGCCTCTTACCGCGAGCACTTGTCTAGGTCATGGTCGTGGCTTACGAACGGCTACGGTGTGTTCCGTGGTGACCTCGCTTTGTTAATCTAACACCTCGGTAGGATCTTAAATGAAACACGATCGTTGTTTCAAAACTTTGGTTGAAAAGATGGCTCTGTTTGGGGTTGGTTTATTATTCACTTCTAGTCAGGGAGCAAGTTGCTGGCTCTTCATCACCATCTAAGAAATTGATCTGAGACCATTTCTAAACCACTCAGTAAGCGGATTCTGACACCTGAACACTATTCCTACCTCGAATCCCTTGCTTTGCATACCACGCTGTGGGACTGTATGCTTCTGGCTTTTGTTCTGGCTGGTTTTTTTAAATGAAGGTATATCAGAAGCCTTAACAACTGTGATCAGACCCACTTATAATTACTGGGAGTACGTTAACATTTATAAGAACTCTGAACTATTCTGAAGTCTCTGAACTGTTCTGAAGTCTCTGGACCACATCAAGTCATTAGTGGCTTCGGCTTCCTCATGTCCTCACCTCGCCTCGGTCATTTCCAAGGTTCAGCGTTTCACAGTCTCTCAAAAACAGGCTTCTTCCTGTACCGTTTGTTGGGCTTATATTCTCATTTTCTTTTGTACGTCTCGCCCCTAACATAGGATCAATTCCTTTTTTCACTACGGGCAACTTTTCTCTGGTGCCCCTAACAACTGTTACCACACCTGTCCACGTCCTGGTCACTCACACAGCGAAGCGGCCGTGTTCTCCACAGCGATCTGAGGCCGGGGGCGTGTAAGCTGACCACAGCGGCCAGCCAGCCGATGCGAGGAGAGAGGAGGAGCCCGTCGCCGCGGCGGGGACGCAGCGCGCGGCTCGCGGGCGCCCTCCGTGCTCCTGGCGTGCGGGGAGGCCCGGGGGCAGCGCGGGCGAGGCGCCCTGGCCGCCGTAAGCGCGCCGTCTGCACTGTCTGCCCCTGCAGGAGCTGTTCGATGTGATTCTGGACGAGAACCAGCTCGAGGACGCCTGCGAGCACCTCGCCGACTACCTGGAAGCCTACTGGAAGGCCACCCACCCGCCCAGCAGCAGTGTCCCCGACCCTCTCCCCAGCCGTACCTTGGCCACCTCGACCCTGCCCGTCAGCCCCGCTCGGGCCCCCGGCTCACAGGTGCGGGGCGCGCCCTCCTGCGCTCGCGTCACTGGGGCGCCGGGCGCCGGGGCGGGGCTCGTTCCAGTCGGGCAGCCCTGTCCAGAGTGAGGTGCAACACCGAGTCCCGTAAGTGTCTCCAGCGTGAGCTGTGCGCCTGTAAGAGGAGGAGTGTTAAACAGCATCCTGTGAAGTACCGTCCGTCCCCCACATGCGAACGAGTTCCGTTCCGAGAAGGCGTTCCTAAGTCCAGCACGGTTAGCCTAGGCTACCCACTAACACAATCGGCTACATAGTACTGTACCGTGACAGGTTTATCATACTTCGCACACAAATTATACAGAAAAAAACAAAAGATAAAACATTTTTAACCTTACAGGACAGTCCCTTGAAAAGGACAGTGGCACCCGCTAGGTCGCCACTGCTTTTACGCTCGCTTCCGACCATCCTGGGCTTGAAACAGAGATACTGTTCTACCATACTCGATACGGTACCGTAGCGAACACAAAAGCACAACCACCTGTAGAGGATGCACGCACGTGACAGTGTACACCAGACAAGTGATCTAACTTACGTGATTCGACATGCAAAGCTATGTTTGTTTGCATCTTTGAAAGTTCACAACCTGAAGGTCCGTATGTAGGGGACTTACTGTATATAAACCGTAAAATCCGCTCTCCCCATATTCTGTCAGGGCCAGGATGGAGGAGCTTTCTATGTGGCCGGCAGCACAGACTGTGGACATAGACTCCCTGGGTTCAATTCCCTCTCCTCTCCACCCCTTCCCAGGGGTTTAACCTTGGATAAAATCCTTACCTGCCCTTTGCCTCAGGAATACTAATGACCCTACCTCGTGGGGCTGTCATGTGACTTTTCTCATGAGATTGGCTTACAGGGTTGTTGTATTTAATCAATCAGTCAATATACGTGACTGTCTCATAACACTGCTGGTCTCTTTTATCATTTTTTTCCCCTTAAAGCCAACAGCCTAAGAATTTTTAATCTTCCCACCTGTATTCGAGCAGAAGTGGTTAAGTGTCCACCCATGTGTAGACAGATCTCAGGGACCTGTATCTATATTTGAACCACAAGAGAACATCATATAAAAGAATGCCCTCCCTCCTTCATCCATTCATTTAAAAAAAATTTAAAAAGTTGCTCTGTGTGCTGTTCTAGGCGCTTACAAATTAACAAAGTCCAATACAATATCAATGCTACTGGATGTTATCGAACAAATTAAGCAACCGAGCTAGGTCAGATTTCATCTCAGCACTTTAGAGTCTTTGAAAAGGGGCTCGACTTGTATGGACTTGCCTTTGTGACAGCTCCCCAGACCCCGACCTTGGCTGAGGCCTGTGTTTGCTCCTTCGCCTCCAGGGTTCTCAAGGGGATCCGAGGACCGATCGCGCGGCTGCCGCCCGTTCTGCTTCCCAAGCTGAAGAAGAACCCTGCCCAGACCCAGTCAAGAAACCCCTGCACCACAGCCATCGCAGCGGGGCCAGCCGAGGCCTCTCCAGGCAGGAGACCTTGGATTCGGAAACGCAGGAGAGTCGCGACTCCGCGTACGCGGAGCCCAAGGAAGATTATTCCCACGAACACGCGGACCACTGCGCCCCGCACCGAGATCACAGCCACAGAGAGGAACCCCACGGGGGCGGGGAGCGCAGACACAGGGAGTCTCGGCACCGCTCCCGGGACCCGGATCGCGAGCAGGGCCACAACGAGGGCGACAGACAATGGAGCCGCCACAAATCCCAGGATCGCTACTGGGACAGGGAGGGGGAAGGGGTGTCCAGGAGACGGCATGAGGCTGGGGACAGGGAGGTTTACATCCGCCAGTGACTTCTGCCCTTTGGTGTCGTAGGTGTTTTTTATTTTTAAGTAAGTCTTGTATACCGCCACCCTCCAACTCAATCTTGGGGGTCTACATTGCAGTCATGTGTGATCTGTCTTGTATATTTTGTACTGCTGTTGCTTGGATAGCAACAGCATGAAATAGAGTATTAATATACTTTTTATTTTCCTTTTGTAAGTAAGTAAGTGCTCTATAAATTCGCCTGGAAAGGCTGCAGTGCTCTGGTTGTCTACTGGACTTTGAAAACTGTCTAGGATCGCTGCCACTTGAACAATATCATCTGTTGTTGCCATCCAGGTGGCGTCAGGGTTTTAAGAAGCATAGCTGACGTTTTCGAAAATGTGGTTGATGTATCCAGCGGGCCAGAATCAGTCGGCCCACATAAAAAGTGGAATTTCTCGATTCTCCCGGTTTTTACTATGTAGGCACCTGAGTTGCGTATTCATCCATGGACCACTGTTTCTTGCTTGTACCTCTGGCTGACTGACTAAATTTGGGGACAGATTGTCTTGCCTTACACAAAGGGGATCAAAGTCAGAATCTATTTTCTATGTACTAGTATTGTGTACTGTACAGACAGTTTGTAAATGTTATTTCTGCAGACACCTTCTTATGATAATTATATATAATATCTATCTATCTATCTATCAATCAATCAGTTTGATCACACTATCTTAGAGTCTTAATGCCAAGCCAGCAGATTTGCTTTCTGAATTACAGGGACTAGAAATGCCCACCTTCAGGAAATTTGTAATAACGTCGTCTAGACACCTATTCCCGTTCCAGTAGAGAGTCTGTACATACTGTAAATACGTGTGACCGCCTGACTTGAAAAGGTTTGATTTCTGAATGTTCCACCAGCCCTGTACGTTAATCATTGTGACCACAAATTCTGGGAAATATAACCAAACTCCAAGGGTTGCTCCGCTCCGTGCAGTTCACACCGATCGAGTGTGACGGCCACACCCTGCGTAGCCAGTGTCTCAGGTCACGGCCCTGGAGTCTGGGAGCCGCGTGCGCACGAGCCAGAGACGGGCGAGCGCCCGCCTGGCTCCGCGGCTCGCCGCGCCGCTGTGGCCCGCCGAGCCGTCAGGGCCCAGAGGGCGCTCGCCGCCAGACGGGACGCCCCGGAGAGCTGCCCCCGCGGGCCCCTGGAGAGGGGCCGTGCGGGCCACTGTGACGAGTGTTTCACTGGAAACGTCCGACGACCTCTCGCCTGAGGGAGAAGCGTTTACACAGACGCGCCCGAGTGCCCCATCTCCTCACCTCGCCCGCCGTGCCCGTGTGTCCCCGCCCCCGCTCCGACACTGTCACTGGCCGTCACAACCTCGAAGTGCTTCTTATAACCAAAGCTTCTGCTCTTCGCAAGAAATCAGGGCAAAAGGAGGTGACTTGAAGTGAACAAGACGTTGAGGTTTTCCTGCGTCAGCCACCTGCCTGAGGGGAAGCCAGAAGATGCTGTGGCCCCGCGTCAGGGACGCCGCCGAACGCGGCCCACGACGTGGTGGTCACGCTGAGCCTGAAACCTTCCCTGTCTCTCCTGAGTGTCCGTCTGTCCAGTTACGGCTGGACAGGTCAGACAGTATTAGGCGTGCAAGTCCCTGGCACTTGAAGTCTGTCCCTGGAAAACGCCTGTCTTGACTGCCTACCTTCAGACCTGGACATTAAAAATTATTATTTTGTTAAATAAGCTATTTTTTGTTTCGCTTCTTTGATTATTCCAGGTTCTTGCCAAATATCCTTGGACCTTTATAAGTACAACTGTTTCACGTCTAACTCCTTATTCCTCTCCCCCAAAGAAAACTCAGAGTTGTAAAAATGAGTTAACATATATAGTGTCAGCTAATAGGAACCATTTCCCTCCATCTCTTTGTTAATTAGCTCTGTACTGTTGACATACCTTTATTTATTGAATATAAAAACAGGAGTCATAATATATAAATTTTTGATGTAAAATATTCACATCATTGGGTAACCGTATTCCACTTAAAGTTACTTTTAGAAAATGCTTCCAATCAGCTGTCCACCACGGCACCCTATCGATGATCACCAGCCCCGACCTTTCCTATACAAAGTTTCATCCCAGTTCATGACTTTGGAATATGTAAATCCTTGAAGTATAACTGGTATGTATCCTTTTTGCTGCTACCATTAATCCCTTTCAAAGAATCATGCTAACGGATTCCATTTTTTAAACTTTGACCTGGACTCTTCGTTTCTCACTTTACCGTGAAACACATTAGTCCAAATCAGAGTAGTCCGCAAAATCTCTACCGCAGGATTTGACAAAAAGAGCCCCCTTATGTGAGAACCGTAGAGTGGGCATATGTGTAAACGGTGTGTACTAAATATGTAATTGAAGAGATAATCCCAAGGACAATGGGATAGTCACTGACTTGTGGAATGTAAAATTCTTGTCTTTTCACCCGGCAAAGGTTTAATCTTAACCGACTCAGTTGTAGAATCATGATTGTTGTACTTAACGTAGAAAATGCTGGAAAAGTTCTGAATGGCTCTGTGTCTTCTCTGTCACCCACTTCAGCCTTTTGTCTGCTCTTTCTCTACTGCTCGTTTAAGTTACTGTTACAAAAAGGTGGTGCTAAATGTAGGATGTCTTAGTTATTCTGCACTTTGGGACGATGCCACATTTTAACATGGTCTGCTCTGCATTCCTGTTAAACCTTCCCTGTCCGCTACACTGACCTGTTCAACAAGCCTGGTTTAAAGTCATTCATTCATACCAAACAGATCAGGAGCTGGCTTCTGCACTGTCTACTATTAGTCGCATTAAGTGCCATTTTAGGAATGACTCTTACCGCTGAAAGCATGTTAAATACTCACCTGCACTTCCCGTGTGGGGCGCATCATCCTGGGGGGCGCTGCCCATCACTGATGGCTTGTGGTCACCTCCCCACGACATCTGAAAAGCGACGGCTTCCGGCAGGTCAAAGGCCTCTGAAGGCCTGAGCACGGCAAAGCCAACTTTCTCCCACCTTCATCCTATATGTTCTGCGATCCTTACCTCCGATTTTGAACCGTACTTTTCCTTTCTAAAATGAAGATCCATTCCGACGACAGATTTAATTCCTCGCCCTTTGCTCAGTGACACAATGCTGCTAGTCCTGGATAATCTTACTAACACGTCAGGAGTCATGCTGTTGGAGAAAACGGGCAATCAGAGGGCTCTGGGTCAGCTGTCGAATCGTGTTATATTTTTAACTATTTGTACTTTACTGTTTAAAATGTGATACACGGTTTTGAAGTCAAATGTACTCACCGTTGAATTAAAATGCTTCTGTTTCACAGATATAACTATGGTCACATTAAATAGGTTAACAGAGAATATATTCATTCCCTTCCACATTTCCCTGCTTTTTGTCCTTTTATTATATTTTTTCTTAAATGTCTGTGTTCCTTAAGATTGAATGTTTTATTTTCCAATTTGTTTTATTTTTTTGAAAGAAAGAAACCCACTGAAAAATGTCTATGTTAAAGAAACAAATTTTAACAATATTTTTTATTTGTCCTTACTGTTTTCAATATGCAATTATTTTTCTTCTGTTTTGCCTGCATTGCTTGTATTTTGATAGCTGTTGGTATTAATCAAACCTTTACACATTTGCTGCTGGGCTCCTTCCCTACCATTTCCATCCCAGCCTAGCACCTAAGGCTCTGCAGAGAGCATGAGAAGGGATGGATTTTGTGTATTTTTCAAAAACGTATTGAAAGTTCAAGGAAGTATGCCGAGCCCTAGAAGCAGAAGTACCACAGGTCAACAGTGTTTCTCTTTAGGCAGATGACGTCTACTGGGTATCGAGCAGAACGAGGGACGGAAAGCAGTCAGTCACGTGTTTGAATCTTAGGGAGCTTGACGGGGTTTCTCCCTCGTTCGATAAGCGTGTGACAATGACCTGCTCTGAAGCTGCACAGAAAGCACAGTCCTGCCTCCGGAATGTTCCCAAGCCTGGGGGCAGCGGTCCAGGGCATGCCTCGTACACTAGAGTGATGTGTCAAGTGCCGTGGCAGGAGGAGACAGAGGTACAAGGGCTGTAGAGAGAGACATGCCCGACCCAGCCCCAGAGAAGGCTGTGCGAGAAAGGCTTCCTCAGAGCAGAGGCCTCTGAACATCTCACCTGATCCGAGATGAGATGAGCATTCTTCATGGATACAAGGAAGTTTCAAGAAATTCCTAATGGAGACCTGTGAAGGAAAAAAAAAAAACAAAACCATTAGGCAACTGCCCGAGGCTCAGGAATTTTGAGGTGATTTGAATTAACAAAATAGATGTATTTAACACGACATGAGATAGCTTTTAAACTATGGCTGGGTATTTTAATATATTTTACCTAAAATGCAGGTAGGATGAAAAGCAAGCCTACGGTTACAATTCATTTTAAAAAGGCCGTCCACTTACATTGGCCGCCATGGGTGATGTTTGGTCACTTCTGCAGTCTGGGTGATTTCAGGTTTGGTGGTGAAGTGGGCTTGTCTCGTCTGGATCCAGTCGCAGTCGCTTGGTCTGGGGAAGGTGTTCTGTGGAGTTGCTTCTGTTCAGGGGGAGAACACCAAGGCTTAGCTGTGACTGCCTGGCCACTTCCCAGCCCTCACAAGATGGTCTTCTCACCAGTCACATCTCTAAGGACTTGTATGTATTCCATTAGATGATAAAAGGTACCCGAATTGTGCAATAGTCTCATTTTTAATCTACAGAGTTTAAAAAAATTCATTTTAGTTTTTAGTTTAAAATATGACAGAAGAGGGCTTCCCTGGTGGCGCAGTGGTTGAGAGCCCGCCTGCCGATGCAGGGGACACGGGTTCGTGCCCTGGTCCGGGAGGATCCCACACGCCACGGAGCGGCTGGGCCCGTGAGCCACGGCCGCTGGGCCTGCGCGTCCGGGAGCCTGTGCTCCGCAACGGGAGAGGCCACAGCAGTGAGAGGCCCGCGTACCGCAAAAAAAAAAAAAAAAAAAGAAAAACAAATATGACAGAGGAGAAAAGGTCCACATAGTGAAGGGAGACTGCCATTGGGGGTAGTCCAGAGCTCATTTGAAAGAAGGCTGATTTACCAAATAGTAAACGGAAAAAGTCAGGTGAAATCCCAGCTCCGTGGCTGGCACTTGATAAGTAAGTTATAAGCTCCCACACCCTGAATTCTGAAGGAACTCAATAACGGAAAACGTGTTTTATAACCAAATTAAATACCGCTAATTTTATTCCTTTTGTTAAACACTGATTTTAATATTAAAAATGACTTGCATTCTTTACAAATTAAAACAAAGACCCCAAATGAAAATATGTTCCAGACATCTTCAGGCATCTCCTTTCCTTTATACTCTGCTAAATCCATAAAGGAAAAGTATTTTAAACACACAAGATATAGTCTCAAAGTGCCCCCCTCTCCACCCCACCCCCGCTACTTCCTCTGTGAAGTACAGTCTCGATTCCTGGTGGAACAGCCGGCAGCCTTTTCTGTTTCCTCAGCAACCATGGCATCAATCACGTGGCCTGACAACAGTTTTTGGTTTAAAAAAACAAAAAAAACATGGAAAACGTTTGGAACTTTCATTTCTAAGGATCCTTCTCCTACGTGCTTTTGCATTTTACAAATTTTGCAATGAAAAAGCCTATACAATCCTTATTTGCGAGCCAAATCATGTCTTCTATCCTGGCATCTCCGAGAGAACCAGTGTCACTGTCCTGTGACGGCACCACACAGGGATCGAATCGCTGCAGCCGTTTCCGTTGTTCAGATGACAGGCCAGCTCCCAGCATCCCTTCTCCTCCAACCTGTGGGTCCTGCTCGGGGAGACAAATAAACACGGACACACATCCTCGCGTTGGGAAGTTTGCCCGTGTACCATTTACGTAAAAGGACAAACTGTAACTACCACCAATTCCAGAAACAGAAAAATGAGTAAATACCTCTTATTTTTGTGAAATGGACAGGCTGCTTTTCCGGGTGGTAAAGTGGGAGGGTGGTAACATGCAGCCACTTGATGACTGAGTCCCTAGGATGGCCCTTATGCTTATCAAGGCCCACGACATGCAGGAGACCTGGGCTCCACGCCTAGAAGCACGTGGATTCACATCACAGCTCTGCCACAGCTTAGCTGTGTGACTTTAGGAAAGTAACTTACCTTACCTGCTTCCTCATCTACGAAACAGGTGAAACACTCTGATCTAGGCTTAAAGAAGTAAGGTGGTATCGGGCCTGGCATAGAGTGGGCACTTAGCAAGTGGAACATTATTATCAGTTACAGCAGGAGAGGAAAACCCAGCTTTATTTGTCAGACTCCCCAAAACTGACAGGAGTTTCTTGAGCATCTGAAGATGCCTCTCTCTGGCTCATACCTATTGGATGATAAAAGTTCTCTTTTTTTGTTGTTGTTCTTAAATGTACTAGAATATTAAAAGAGATGAGAAAACTAAGGCTGCCTCGATTAGTTTAGAGGAATACAGAATCATAAGGAACTCACTGATCCGTGCAAACCACTACTACAAAAGATGAATAAGCCTAACTTAAGTCACGATTTCACAAATGCTTGTGTTACTGAAGATATGTTTTCTTAGGTTTATATCTGAAAACCTATTGTTTATTAACCCATGTGTGTTGGGGGGGAGTTCCATCTCTCTTAGGTATATACTGAGTGTATATGTTTATACACACACATCAAATTCAAGTGAATTCTCAAGTCTTCTTTTCATCTACAATGCACTTATCTTAATTTCTGAGTCTAGAAACCACCTCTGGATTGCCTTCTGTCTATATATTCCAATTACTTACTAGAATTCTGTACTGGAACGACTGACATTAGATGTTCAGTTTATCTGAATGAATGTGAGCATTACCACAGATTTAAACCTAATCTCAAACATCATGGGCTAAAAAATCTAGTCATAAATATAGTTTTAATAAAAACCAGAATAGAAAGACAGTGCTAGGTAAAATAAAGTACAAAAAACCTTTTTAAATGTTCCCTATCTTATATAAGAATCCAGAAGGAAGGAATAATCCTGAACCATTTTCCCCCCTTGGCTAGTCTTTTGATATCCCAGTTGTTAAAGCCTCTTTGGGCTTTGGTGTGATATGAGAAAACTGCTCAACATTTGCCCTATCAGAAAAATTATAGAACTGGGGGGTGGAGGAAGGGTTTTAGAAACAAAATTCTGAGTCACATGAAGAAGAGCCACAAGTCAAATAAACATGTAACAGAAATCCCCTGAGCTCTGTGGCATTTTAACACATCTGTAGAGAGTGAAGGCCTGGAAAAACTGGGTCAGGATGTGAAAATCCTCTAGGGGCTGTCTGGAACAGCTCTCATTTAGAGAAACCTCGTGTACCGCAAGATTTGTTTCAGAAGTTTTACTTGACACGTCTCTTCATATCATTCTCTGTGTTTATCAACATGCTTAAGTTTCCACGACTTACCAGATCACCCAGAGACAACGGCAATGGCCCTCACCTGGCGCTGAAGCTGAAGGTGAGGAAATGTCTTGAGGGCCCAGGCGACCTGTTCTTCATTTTCTGCTAGGGTGACAGTGCACGTGCTATACACCAGCACGCCCCCCGGCTTCAGCAGCTCAGCTGCCTAAAGACAGGTGTGATCAGATGATGAGTATCGCAAGAGCAAGTGAACATCTTAAATATAATGTATATAAACAAATATATACATAAAATACATCTATAAGTGAAACGATTCTCACAGAACATCTACTGCATAAAGATGCAGAAGACCTCAGACTTCTGAAAGGGCCAGAAAACCTCCACATAAACAGGCAGGACAAAAGAAACAAGAAAAAACGAGAGAGAGAGAAAGGAATCAGGACTGGACGTGCGCCCCTGAGAGGGAGCTGTGCAGAAGGAAAGTTTCCTGCACCCCGGGAAGTCCCCTTATCGGCGGGAGGACCAGCCTGGATGGAAGGGGGGCTTTGGAGCCCCGGAGGAGAACGCAGCAACCAGTCTGCGGAAGGCAAAATGGACAGTGACCTGCACAGGCGGTCTGTACCGCTGCCCTGCGCTCCCCAGCCTGAGACGCTCAACTGCGGTATGGGGAGGCGGGGCACTGGGTGCTGAAGCTTGGGCTTCAGACAGTCCCGGGGAGAGAACCGGGGTTGGCTGTGTGAAGACACAGCTGGAGAATGGCAACTGAAGAGGCTGGAGAATGGCAACTGAGGCTGCACTCAGAAGGAGCCTGGGCCCGTGAGAGACGGCAAGGCACCACTGTTGGTGGCGGGGGGGGGCACGCGAGGAGAGGGATGCGAAAACCACAGGAGCGTCTTTCCCTACACGCGCTCCGAGGCAACAGGACACGGCCTACACGAGCTCTGGGGGCGGGCACGAACCGACACTGCCATCATGGGCTCCAGAGGCAGGAACAGGCCACTACCACCACTAAGAGACCCACGAGCGGGCTCCTGTCGCCGCCCCCGCTATCCCCGGGAGCACACGGGCCGCTGCTACCACTGGGAGACATGGGAGAGGGTGCCAACGGCTGCCCCAGCCGTACCGGGAGCATGCACAGGCCACTGCACCTGCACACCCCGTATCAAGTGGATAACGGCCAGCACACACTGAGGAAAGAGGCAGCAAGCATCCAGACTAAAAGCAGCCCTTGATTCCGGACAAGATGGCGGAGTAGAAGGACCTGACCTCACCTCCTCTCACAAAAACACCAAAATCACACCTAAACACTGAACAACCATCAACAAAAACAGATCAGAACCTACCAAAAAAGACAGTTTGTTACAATATATCCACAAAGAAGAAGCCACAACGAGACAGTAGGAGGGACACTTTCACAAAATAAGCAAATCCCATATCCGCCGGGTGGGCAACCCACAAAATGGAAAATAATTACAGCGCAAGGTTCTCTCACAAGAGTGAAAGTTCTGGGCCCCTGGTCAGTCTCCCCAGCCTGAGGGTCTGGCACAAGAGAAGGAACCTCCAGAGCATTTGGCTTTGAAGACCAGCAGGGCTTAAGTGCAGGACCTCCATAGGATGAGGGGAAACAAAGACTCCAGTCCTGGAGGGTGCACACAAGATTTCACGTGCACTGGGACCCAGCGCAAAGCAGTGACTCCACAGACACCTGGGCTAGACCTACCTGTGGGTTTTGGATGGTCTCCTGGGGAGGCAGGGGTTGACTGTGGCTCACTATGGGAGCAAGGTCACTGGTGGCAGAGGTCCCAGGGAATATTGATTGGCCTGAGTTCTCCAGGAGGTTGCCATTTTGGCACCAAGACCGAGCCCTACCCAACAACCTACAGGCTCCAGTGCTAGAACACCTCAGACCATACAACCAGTGGGACAGGAACACAGCCCCAACCATCAGCAGACAGGCCGCCTAAAGCCATACTGAGCTCACAGCCACATCTAAACACACCACTTGACATGAACCTGCCCACCAGAGGGATGAGACCCAGCTCCACCCACCAGTGGGCAGGCACCTCCCACCAGGAAGCCTGCAAAAGCCCCAGGATCAACCTCACCCACCAGGGGGCAGACACCAGGAGCAAGAGGAGCTACAGTCCTGCAGCCTGAGAAACGGAGACCACAAACACATACAGTTAGACAAAACGAGATGGCAGAGAAATATGTTCCAGAAGAAGGAACAAGATAAAAACCAAAAAGAAAAACTAAGTGAAGTGGAGACAGGCAATCTACCTGAGAAAGAATTTACAGTAACAATAGTAGAGATGATCCAAGATCTCAGAAGAAGAACGGAGGCACAGACCAAGAAGACAGAAGAAGTGTTTAACAAAGAGCTAGAAGATTTAAAGAACAAACAGAGAGGAACAATACAATAACTGCAATGAAAAATACACCAGAAGGAGTCAATAACAGAAACAATGAGGCAGAAGAACAAATAAGTGAGCTGAAGACAGTGGGAGAAATCACTGCCACAGAACAGAATAAAGAAAAAAGAATGAAAGGAAATTAGGACAATTTCAGAGACCTCTGGGACAACATTAAATGAACCAACGTTCACATTATAGGGGTCTGAGAAGGAGAAGAGAGAGGGAAAGGGCCTGAGAAAATATCTGAAGAGATTATAGCCAAAAACTTCCCTAACGTGAGAAAGGAAACACTCACTCAAGTCCAGGAAGTGCTGAGAGTCCCATACAAGATTAACCGAAGGAGGAACATGCCAAGACACACATTAATCAAACTGACAAAAATTAAAGACAAAGAAAAAATATTAAAAGGAACAAATAACATAAAAAGGAATTCCCATAAGGTTATCAGCAGATTTTTCAGCAGAAACTCTGCAAGTCAGAAGGGAGAGGCACAATATATTTAAAGTGATGAAAGGGAAAAACCTACTACAAGAATTCTTTACCCAGCAATGCCCTCATTCAGATACAACGTTCAGATTTGATGGAGAAATCAAAAGCTTCAGAGACAAGCAAAAGCTAAGAGAATTCAGCACCACCAGACCAGCTTTACAACAAATGCTAAAGGAAATTCTCTAGACAGAAAAGGAAAGGCCACAAGTAGATATAAGAAAATTACAAATGAAAAAGCTCACCGGTAAAGGCAAACATAAAGTAACGGTAGGAAATCATCCACACACAAATATGATATCCAAACCAGCAATCATGAGAAGAGGAAAGTAGAAATGCAGGATATTGGAAATGTACTGGAAATTAAGAGACCAGCAACTTAAAACAACCTTGTATATATATAAACTGCTGTATCAAAACCTCACGGGAACCACAAACCAAAAATCTACAATAGACACACACAAAAAAAGAAAAAGCAATCCAAACACAACACTAAAGATAGCCATCAAATCACAAGAGAACAAAAGAGGAAGGGAAGAAGAAAGACCTACAAAAACAAATCCAAAACAATTAACAAAAATGGCAATAAGAACACATTATCCATAATTACCTTACATGTAAATGGATTAAATACTCCAACCAAAAGACACAGAGTGGCTGAATGGATACAAAAACAAGACCGATACATATGCTGTCTACAAGAGAACCACCTCAGATCTAAGGACACATACAGACTGAAAGTGAGAGGACGGAAAAAGGTGTTCCAAGTAAATCGAAATCAAAAGAAAGCTGGAGTAGCAATACTCATAACAGACAAAATAGACTTTAAAATAAAGACTGTTACAAAAGACAAAGAAGGACACTACATAATGATCAAGGGATCAATCCAAGAAGAAGATATAACAACTGTAAATATATATGCACCCAACATAGGAGTACCTCAATATATAAGGCAAATGCTAACAGCCATAAAAGGAGAAACTGACAATAATAGTGGGGGAGTTTTAACACCCCACATTCATCAACAGACAGATCATCCAGAAAGAAAATCAATAAAGAAACAGGCCTTAAATGACACATTAGACCAGATGAACTTAATTCACATATATATAGAACATTCTATCCGAAAGCAGCAGAATACACATTCTTCTCAAGTGCACATGGAACATTCCCCAGGATAGATCATATCTTGGGCCACAAATCAAGCCTCGGTAAATGTAAGAAAGTTGAAATCATATCAAGCGTGTTTTCCGACCACAACGCTATGAGATTAGAAATCAATTACAGGGAAAAAACTGTAAGAAACACGAACACATGGAAGCTAAACAATATGTTACTAAAACATCAGTGGGTCACAGAAGAAATCAAAGAGGAAATCAAAAGCTATTTGGAGACAAATGACAATGAAAACACGACGATCCATAATCTATGGGATGCAGCAAAAGCAGTTTTAAGAGGGAAGTTTACAGCAATACAATCTTACCTCAGGAAGCAAGAAAAATCTCAAATAAACAACTAACTTTACACCTAAAGCAACTAGAGAAAGAACAAACAAAACCCAAAATTAGCAGAAGGAAAGAAACCATAATGATCAGAGCAGAAATAAATGAAACAGAGATGAAGAAAACAATAGAAAAGATCAACGAAACTAAAAGCTGGTTCTTTGAAAAGATAAAGTTGATAACCCTTTAGCCAGACTCATCAAGAAAAAGAGGGAGAGGGCTCAAATTAATAAAATGAAAAATGAAAAAGGAAAAGTTACAATGGACACCACAGAAATACAATGAGTCACAAGAAACTACTATGAACACATATATGCCAATAAAATGGACAACCTAGAAGAAATGGACAAATTCTTAGAAAGGTACAATTTCCCAAGACTGAACCAGGAAGAAATAGAAAATATGAACAGACCAATCACAAGTACTGAAATTAAAACTGTGATTAAAAATCTTCCAACAAACAAAAGTCCAGGATCAGATGGCTTCACTGGTGAACCTTATCAAACGTTTACAGGAGAGTTAACACCTATCCTTCTGAAACGCTTCCAAAAAACTGCAGAGGAAGAAACACTCCCAAACTCATTCTATGAGGACACCATCACCCTGACACCAAAATTTGTATGGAGACACAAATGACCCCGAATAGCAGAAGCAATCTTGAGAAAGAAAAATGGAGCTGGAGGAATCAATCAGACACAGAGACGTCAGAATACAATACAAAGCTACAGTCATCAAAACAGTACGGTACTGGCACAAAAACAGACTCATAGATCAATGGAAGAGGATAGAAAGCCCAGAAATAAACCCCACACCTATGGAAAATTAATCTATGACAAAGGAGGCAAGAATATACTATGGAGAAAAGACAGTCTCTTCAATAGTGGTGCTGGGAAAACTGGACAGCTACATGTAAAAGAACGAAATTAGAACATTCCCTAACACCACACACAAGAATAAACTCAAAATGGGTTCCTACAGTAATGAAAATAAAACCAAAAATAAACAAATGGGACCTAATTAAACTTAAAAGCTTTTGCACAGCAAAGGAAACCATCAACAAATCGAAAAGACGACCCACAAAATGGGAGAAAATATTTGCAAACAAAGTGACCGACAGGGGATTAATCTCCAAAATATACAAGCAGCTCGTGCAGCTCTGTCAAAAACACAAACAACCCAATCAAAAAATGGGCAGAAGATGGGGCTTCCCTGGTGGCGCAGTGGTTGAGAGTCCGCCTGCCGATGCAGGGGACACAGACACTTCTCCAAAGAAGACATACAGATGGCCAAAAAGCACACAAAAAGATGCTCAACTTCACTAATTATCAGAGAAATGTAAATCAAAACTACAATGAGGTACCACCTCACACCAGGCAGAATGGCCATAATCAAAAAGCCTACAAACAATAAATGCTGGAGAGGGTGTGAAGAAGAGGGAACCCTCTTGCGCTGCTGGGGGGAATGTAAATTGATACAGCCACTATGGAGAACAGTGTGGAGGTTCCTTAAAAAACTAAAAATAGAGTTGCCATATGATCCAGCAATCCAACTCCTGGGCATATATCTGCACAAAACCATAATTAGAAAAGACAGATGCACCCCAATGTTCACTGCAGCACTATTTACAATAGCCAGGACATGAAAAAAACCTAAATGTCTATCAACAGATGAATGAATAAAGAAGATGTGGTGCATATATACGATGGAATATTACTCAGCCATAAAAAAAAGAATGAAATAATGCCATTTGCAGCAACATGGATGGACCTAGAGATTATCATACTAAGTGAAATCAGCCAAAGTCAAAAATCATATGATACCACTTATATGTGGAATCTAAAAAAATGATACAAATGAACTTATTTACAAAACAGAAACAGACTCACAGACATAGAAAACAAACTTATGGTTACCAAAGGGGAAAGGTGGCAGGGAAGGATAAAGTAGGAGTTTGGAATTAACATATATACACTATCATATATATAAATAGAAAATCAACAAGGACCTACTGTATAGCACAGGAAACTCTACTCAATATTCTGTAATAACCTACACATGGGAAAAGAATCTGAAGAAGAATGGATATATGTATATGTATAAATGAATCACTTTGCTGCACACTTGAAACTAACACAACATTGTAAATCAACTATACTCCAATATAAAATAAAAATTAAAAAAAAAAGATACACGCACCCCAGTGTTCACAGCAGCACCATTTACAATAGGCAAGACATGGAAGCAACCTAAATGTCCATCAACAGAGGAATGGATAAAGATGTGGTATGTACGTACAATGGAATATTACTCGGCCATAAAAAAAGAATGAAATAATGCCATTTGCAGCAACATGGATGGACCTAGAGATGATCATACTAAGTGAAGTCAAGTCAGACAGAGAAAGACAAATAGCACATAATACCACTTATATGTGGAAGCTAAAAAAAATGATACAAATGAACTTATTTACAAAATGGAAATAGACTCACAGACATGGAAAACAAAGTTACGGTTATCAAAGGGGCTAACGGTATGGGGGGGAGATAAACTAGGAGTTTGGAATTAACACATATACACTACTATGTATAAAACAGATAACCAACGAGGACCTACTGTATAGCACAGGGAACTCTATTCAGTATTCTGTTATAACCTATATAGGAAAAAAATCTGAAAAAGAATGGATATATGTATAACTGAATCACTTCGCTGTATACCTGAAACTAACACAACATTGTAAATCAACTATACTCCAAAAAAATTTACTTAAAAAAAAAAGACTCATGGGTAGGATTTATAAAGGAGAAAAGGACCATGATTCCTTTATATTATTTACGGTTTATTTTTTAAATGGGAAGAGTAAGTCAGGCTTGTTGTAACACACAACATTTATAAATGTGTACAAAATAAAGATGTATAAAGAAAAAAGTATACATATATGATACCTTTTTCAAGTGTCTGGGATAAAAAAGTGATGGTCTGTAGGACCAGGACTCTCTCTTTAATTAGAGTGTTCCACGCCAGATGCATTTCATTATCTTGAAGCTGTTTTAGTCCATCTGGACCAAGACTTTCCCAAATAGGATCATTCAGTTTCACGGCTTTAGATACCATTTTTATGCTGAAAACTCACCAATTTACATTTTTAGGTGAAACTCTTTTTTGAATTCCGTACCCATATGTTCAACTGCATTCTCAATATTTTTACCCTCAGATGTGACACGTCCCAAACTGAACTCCTACCTTCTTCCTCTGAAACCTCCTGGAGCCGGATTCCCGTCCTCCCCGGGGCGCAGGCCCCAACCTCAGATTATCCTTTATGCCTCTTGCTCTCACGTTCCCCAGTCATCAAGCAAATGCCATCGGCTCTACCTTCAAAATATATCCAGAGGTTGGCTACTTCTCACCAACTCCCACTGCTATCATTCTGCTCCAAGTTCCATGACTTTTCGCCTGGATTATTCAGTTTCCTACCTGCTTCATTCCCTGCCCTCCTACCATCTATTCTCAACACAGCAGCCAGATCGGTGCTCTTAAAACTGTCTCTTCTCAGCTCAAAACCCTTCCATGGTGAGTTCCCTGGTGGCCTAGTGGTTAGGATCCCAGGCTTTCACTGCCGCGGCCCAGGTTCAATCCCTAGCCAGGGAACTGAGATCCCACAAGCCGCATGACACAGCCAAAAAACAAAATAAAACAAAAAGACCCTTCCAGTGCTCCTGTCATCCCTTGGAGTCAAAGCCCACGTCCTCAGAGTGGCCTTCGAGGCCCTGCGTACAGCAGGCCCCTCGCGGCCTTCCCTTCTCGTGTGCCTGGCTTGCCCTGCTTGAGCACCACCTGCCTCTGCTGTTCTGGAACGTGCGTGGCGCACGCCTACCTCAGGACCTCTGCACCAGCCCGGAGAGCTCTGCTCCTTCCCTGCAGTGCTCGCTCCCTCCTCACCATCCTCTTATCTTTGTTTCTATTTCGGCGTCTCAGCAGTGCCCTCCCTGCCCAGCCCATGTACAATTTTCAACTGTTCCAATCAGGCGCTCCCATCCCGCTTCCCCTCTAAAGGTGGCTTCACTGGGTCACTGCCTTGGAATACAAGGAATCTCTAACTCAACTAGCTGTTTATTTTCCTCCCCAGGTAGAACAGAAACCCCATGTAAAAGGTCAGGGGTTGACTAGCATGTCATCGGCCCCTAGCGTTGTGTATTATATATAGGAGGTGCCCAATGGGTATCTGTCCAGGAGATAGGGTGTAATACGAAAATGGACTTGTCCCAAATAACTAAAGTTTCTCTTTTCAAATCCCCAGATTTTTTTTAAAATGTTAATGAAAATCTTAAAAAAAAAAAAGCATATACTATGCTTTCTTAACCATAGTAGACTGATCAAAATTTAAACTTTGCTACTGGGTGCCAGCTGTTGTTCTAAGCATATTACACAGCTTTTCTCAACAAATCTTATAACCGCCATGAGAACGGTAGCCCCATCAGGAGGAGTTACCCTACCCACTTCTCCCATATGGAAACCCAGGTACCTAGAGTAACTTACGTGGAAGCTCTGGGTCCACAGTCTCAACTCCTACCCTCACCCAATGGCACACCCACTAGATTCTACACTCTCCTTGCACATGGTCAGCTGCTCCTTGTCACTGAGACCAACACACCTCCTCCTAAGCAGCCTCTTAAAATGTCCTTTTGCTATGAGCTAAAAAGAACAAAAAGCCAGGTCTCTTAAAACAGGGTCCTAATTTTACCCTCACATCAAACTGGGTTGCAGCTATAAGCAAAGCTTCTTTTTTTGCTGCTTGCTCTTTTAACTTCCAGGATGTGTTCTCTGAAGACCATATACAATAAAAGTTTAAACAATCCACTCTTAGTGCCACTTTTGTGTAGGAAAGGAGACACCAGGAGTGCTGAAAAGAAATGTACTCCAAGACGGCTTCAGAGATGGAATCATCAGAGCATACCCACTGTTGCTGCAGCTTGTGTATTTATCATTAGAGAACGGAGAGGAAATGGTGGCATCATCTCTGATCAAATGCTGTCTACATCCTATGGAATCATGTTGGCAAGACTGACAGAAATTCTCACAGGTTCTATCTGGGCTTCTTCTGAAACATACTGTAGACCAGTTAGATTTGCTACATTTTTATTGTCCTTCTATATCTGACACTGGATGCTGTCACTTCCCAATCTTATGTGTTCGCCTCTATTGGATTTCCCACTTTTAATTCACTAAGATGATCCAAGAACCCTATAAAAAAGTAATTTACTTTATACCCAAATGTTTTACATCAGTTAGTAACTATGTTAACAACCCCCCCTTTATTTTTGGCCGTGCCGTGCGGCGTGCGGGATCTTAGTTCCCCGACCAGGGATCGAGCCCGGGCCCCCTGCCGTGGAAGCTCGGAGTCCTAACCACTGGACCGCCAGGGAAGTCCCAACAACACTCTATTTTTAACACAGAGCAGAATGTTTGAAATTCCTTAAATGTCTCAGAGAAGAAATTCTTCTATTGCCTGAGATGAAAGAGTGAGTCAACATAAAGGAAAACCAGGTCTCTGGTGTTCTGTGTGTGTGGTACAGTGTATATAAAACTTACCATTTTAACCATTTTTAAGTGTACAATTCAATGGCATTAAGTACACTCACAGTGTTTACAACCATCACCATTATCCCATCTCCCGAACTTTTTCATCATCCCAAACTGAAACTCTGGACCCATGAAACAGGAACTCCCCATTCGTTCTCCTGTCCCTCCAGCCTCCGGTAACCTCTATTCTACTTTCTGTCTCCATGAATTTGCCTATTCTTGATACTCATATAAACGGAATCACACACCATTTGGTCCTTTTGTGTCTGGCTTATACAACTTAGCATAATGTGTTCAAAATTCATCCATGTTGTAGTGTGTATCAGAATTTCATTCCTTTTTAAGGCTGGGTAATAGTCCATTGTATGTACATACCACATTTTACTTATCCCTTCATCTGTTGATGGATACCTGGGTTTTTTCCACATTTTGGTTACTGTGAATAATGCTGCTATGAATATTGCTCTCAGTCTTTAAAAGATCAAACTAGTAAAGGTCATCTTTCTTCCACAGCAAAAGATTATCACATACCACAGTGAAGAGTTTTCGCTGTAATGGTTGATACGATGTCACTTCCTTCAAAGTCCAAGTACAAGCCATGTTTGGTCTCTGTCCCATTCCACTGCAGGGAGCATCCAGAAGAATTCGGTCAAAAGATTCTGGTAAGAATGGAGGTTCTCCTATAAAGAGAATTATAAACATTATTTGCTCTCTGCCCTATTAGGACAGAAAACTCCTGAAACAGATGCAATTATCGGAATTTAACATCATAACCTAGAATAAAAAGTAATGCATAACAATTCCTCCATTCCATCAGGTAGCTGGTTAAGCTAACTGACTTACAGGTAAAAGAAGTTAAAGATGTGATTATTATAGGATTAACTGATATAGCGCAAGCCAAAGCCTAATCAAACAAGACCGGTACCCCCAATGTCAGAAGCCACGCTTCATCAGAGCTAGGACATGAAATTAACTCTAGTCAATCTAAGAGCTGGTATTTTTCTTAGGAAATCTGACTGCAGACAGCCCCAGAGAAAGAGACTACCTTTTAGGTTCTAGGCAAACATCCTGGTTCTACGGTTCCTCGGCCTCCTTGCTTCTGTGGCCATCAGCAAGGCTACGCTCTAGAACGAGTCTACATAGCCCTGAATCCAATCTTCCACAGGTTTCCCTCTGCATTTGCTTACATAACTTTCTCCACTCCAGCTTCTCGTCTACTTAGGGTTACTGGAGAAAATCATGAAACCAAGCGGGTCTGCTCACAGACACCAGCTCTTATCAATTGAACTCATCTCCATCCATAACCATCCTTGCTTTCTTATCGACTGCCTCCAAAGAAATATCTTTTCAAAGTAAGCAATTATTTTTAAGGGTTTTAATACATACTGATAAGATCCTGTAGAAAGAATATATGCAATTTACACTTCCAGTGTCATGAGTGTACTTTCCCCAAAATCCTCATCAAAGTTGATAATTATGTTATTGAGCATTTGTATTTTTTTGTTTAGATGGTCACATCGTCTTTGCTGGTTTTCTACTGAGACTTGCCTTTTTTTGTATCGATTAGAAGAGCTCTTTGTACATCAAAAATAGTAATCTCAACTTTCTTAACTATTTTACAAATATTTCCCACTATTTGCCACCTGCCAGTTTTTTTTTTTACATACATAAATGTTGAGCATTAAATTTATCTTTTTTCTTTTGAGTTCTAGCTTTGCTTTCATGCTTTAAAATCTTCTCCATTATGAAGTCAAATAAATGTTCATCTATACCTGCTTCTAGTTACTTTCCATTTAATTCTTGACAGTAAACTTTAATCCATCCTGAAGTTACTTTTGTGTATAAACCTTTCCCCCAACCGTCCAAACAAAAAAATCATCTTAGAGCTATTTATTAATTTACTTTTCCCTCTAGGTGTGCAATGCTAACTTTATCATATATGAAATTTTAGTATACATTTGAACCTATTTCAAGGACTATCTGTTCTGCTCCAAATATGCTAGTTATTAAGCCATATTCTTCTGAGCTCCACGTTTACCCACCTCTACTCTGCTGTGTGATGCTGAGGGGGGAACTCTGTGAACTACAATTCTCCTTTGCCTGTTGGCTTCAAGATTCCCCAACAGGAGGCAGAGAAGCGATGCGGGTGGGAAGAGGATGAAAGATAAAAGGGGTAGAGAACAGGACTTGATCCTTCCTGATGGCTTGTTGTTTCTGTCAAATCAATCCCAGTAACAGCCCTTCGCCTTGACAGGTACAGTTTCCAGCTTTTTCCCTTAAGTATCAGTATGCAGTGGACAGAGCCCCCTCTCTCAAGCTGTAAGTCCCAGCTCACTGCAGTCACCTGCTCTGGACCCCGAGCAGCACAGCAGCTATAGGTAAAACCCCCTTCCTTAGAGTTCTGAATCCCAGCCCCAGGGAGCCCTGCCCCTAAGCTTCTGGAGAGCCCAGAAATAAATCCGCACACTTAGAGTCAATTAATCTATGACAAGGAAAGCAAAAGTACACAATGGGGGAAAAGACAGTCTTCAATAAGAGATTTGGGGAAAACTGGACAACTATATGCAAAAGAATGAAGTTAGAACATCTTCTCACACCATATATAAAAATACAATCAAAATGGACAAAAGTCCTAAACGTTAAGACCAGAAACCATACACCAACTAGAAGAAAACACAGGCAGCACACTCCTTTACAGAAGTCTTAGCAATTCTGTTTCACCTCAGGCAAGGAAAACAAAAGCAAAAATAAACAACTGGCACCTAATCAAACCTAAAAGCTTTTGCACAGTGAAAGAAACCACCAACAAAACCAAAAGACAATCTATAGAATGGTAGCAAATGATCTGCCTGATAAGGGTTAATATCATATCCAAAGTATATAAAACTCAATATCAAAAAACAAAACCACCTGATTAAAAAATGGGCAGAGAACCTGAACAGCCATTTCTCCAAAGGAGACATACAGATGGCCAACAGGCACCTGAAAAGATGCCCAACAGCACGAATCATCAGGGAAATGCAAATCAAAACCACAGGTCATCAAAAAGACAAGAGATAACAGGCATTGATGAGGATGCGGAGAAAAGGGAACCTCATGCACTGCTGGTGGGAATGTAAACTGGTGCAACCACTATGGAAAACAGTATGGAAGTTCCTCCTAAAATTAAAAACAGAACTACTACTAATGAAAAGAACAAAGAGGCAGAAAACCAACAAGGAAACAGAACACTTCAACATTATAAACCAACTAGACCTAATAGAAAACACTATGTAACAGCAGAATGCATATTCCTCTCCAGTGCACGTGGAGACAAACCATATGCAAGTCCATAAGACAAAGCTGAGTAAATCTGAAAAAGGTTAAACTCATACAACGTTTCTTCTCCCACCAAAATGGAATGAAAACAGAAGTAACAGAAAGAAATCTGGAAAATTCCAAGTATGTGGAAATTTAAAAACATGCTCCTAAATAACCGTGAGTCAAAGAAATCACAGGTAACTCCTAAAATGCTGTGACGTGAATGAAAACAAAACACAATGTACCAAATTTTATGGGAGGTAGTGAAATAGTGCTTAGAGGGACATTTACAGCTGTAAATACCTACATTAAAAAGAAAAGTCTCAGGACTTCCCTGGTGGTGCAGTGGTTAAGAATCCACCTGCCATTGCAGGGGACATGGGTTCGAGTCCTGGTCCAGGAAAATCCTGCATGCCATGGAGCAACTAAGCCCGTGCGCCACAACTACCGAGCCTGCGCTCTAGAGCCCGCGTACTGCAACTACTGAGCCCATGTGCCACAACTACCGAAGCCCACAGGCCTAGAGCCCGTGCTCCACAACAAGAGAAGCCACCGCAATGAGAAGCCTGCGCACCGCAATGGAGAGTAGCCCCCGCTCGCCGCAACTAGAGAAAGTCTGCGTGGCGACAGAGACCCAACACAGCCAAAAATAAATAGATAAATTTATTTTAAAAAACAACAACAAAAAAGAAAAGTCTCAAAGTAATAACCTAGGCTTACATTCTTAAGACACTGAAAAAAGATGAGCCAACTAAAAATGAAGCAGAGGAAGAAAATAATAAAAATTAGAGCAGAGAGGTTCCCCCAATGCCAGGGCCGCAGTCGCTTCAGTTTGGCCTGCGGCTCTCAGGGGTAAAAGGGGCTCCACAGGTGTGTCTCCAACCCCAGTGCCAATCACCCCACACCGCAATCGTTGTGGTGAAGAGAATAGACGAGTGAAGAAGGGTGCATTTTCCCTCTCACCTCAAAGCTCAGCTAGGGAAACCGTGTAGCCCTGACCAGTGGGCTCAAGGCCCTACTGGAAACTGGTTCTCAGCTTGAGAGATGAGGAAACAAGAACCAGTAACAAGCACATTTTTTTTTTCAATTTTTGAGGGGTGTTGAGACAAGGTGACAGAATAGATCTTTAGCCAGACTCGTGAAGAAAAAAGGGAGAGGGCTCAGATCAATAAACTTAGAAATGAAAAAGGAGAAGGTGCAATGGACACCACAGAAATATAAAGGATCATAAGAGACTACTACAATCAACTATATGCCAATAAAATGGACAAACTATAAGAAATGGACAAACTCTTAGAAAAACACAATCTCCCAAGACTGAACCAGGAAGAATTAGAAGATATGAACAGACCAATCACAAGTACTGAAATGGAAACTGTGATTGAAACCTCCCAACAAACAAAAGCCGAGGGGCTTCCCTGGTGGCGCAATGGTTGACAATCTGCCTGCCAATGCAGGGGACGTGGGTTCAAGCCCTGGTGCAGGAAGATCCCACATGCTGCGGAACAACTAAGCCCACGCACCACAACTCCTAAGCGTGCGCTCTAGAGCCTGCGAGCCACAACTACTGAGGCCGCGTGCTGCAACTACTGAAGCCCGCTCGCCACAACTAGAGAAAGCCCGCACACAGCAACACAGACCCAATGCAGCCAAAAATAAATAAATAGATAAATAAATAAATCTATTTATTTATTTTTTTTAAAAAAGTAGAGGACCAGATGGATTCACAGGCAAATTCTATCAAACATTTACAGAAGAGTTAACACCTATCCTTCTGGAACTACTGCAAAACACTGCAGAGGAAGGAACACTCCCAAGTTCATTCTATGAGGCTACCATCGCCCTGATACTAAAACCAGACAAAGATACCACCAAAAAAAGAAAAAAAAAATTACAGGCCAATATCACTGATGAACATAGATGCAAAAATCCTCAACAAATATACTAGCAAACCAAATCCAACAATACATTAAAAGGATCACACACCATGACCAAATGGGATTTATCCCGGGGATGCAAGGATTCTTCAACATCTGTAAATCAATCAGTGTGATACACCACATTAACAAAGTGGAAAAGTAAAAACCATATGATCATCTCAATAGATGCAGAAAAAGCTTTTGACAAAATTCAACACCCATTTATGATGAAAACTCTCTAGAAAGTGGGCACAGAGAGAACTCACTTCAACATAATAAAAGCCATATATGACAAATCCACAGCAAACATCATTCTCAATGGTGAAAAGCTGAAAGCATTTCCTCTAAGATCAGGAACAAGACAAGGATGTCCACTCTCACCACTTTTATTGAACATAGTTTTGGAAGTCCTAGCCACAGCAATCAGAGAAGACAAAGAAATAAAAGGCATCCAAATTGGAAAAGAAGAAGTAAACCTGTCACTGTTTGCAGATGACATGATACTATACATAGAAAATCCTAAAGATACTACCAGAAAACTACTAGAGCTCATTAATGAATTCGGTAAAGCTGCAGAATACAAAATTAAAACATAGAATCTGCTGCATTTCTGTACACTAACAATGAAAGTCCAGAAACAGAAATTAAAGAAACAATCCCATTTACCATCGCATCAAAAAGAATAAAATACCTACGGATAGACCTACCTAAGGAGACAAAGACCTGTACTCTGAAAACTATGAAAAACTGATGAAAGAAATCGAAGATGACACAAACAGAGGAAAGATATACCATATTCCTGGGCTGGAAGAATCAATATTGTCAGAATGACTACACAACCCAAGGCAATATACAGATTCAATGCAATCCCTATCCAATTACCAATGGCATTTTTCACAGAACTAAAACAAAAAACTTTTAAATTTCTATGGAGACACAAAAAAAATCTGAATAGCCAAAGCAATCTTGAGAAAGAAATAAAAGCTGGCAGAATCAGGCTCCCCGACTTCACACTATACTACAAGGCTACAGTAATCAAAACAGTATGGAACTGGCACAAAAACAGAAATACAGACAAACGGAACAAGACAGAAAGTCCAGAAATAAACCCACGCACCTATGATCAATTAATCTACGACAAAGGAGGCAAGACTACACAATGGAGAAAAGACAGTGTCTTCAATAAATGTTGCTGGGAAAACTGGACAGCTACATGTAAAAAATGAAATTAGAACATTTTCTAACACCATGCACAAAAATAAACTCAAAATGAGTTAAAGACCTAAATGTAAGACTGGATACTATAAAACTCTTGGAGGCAAACATAGTAGGAATACTCTTTGACATAAATTGAAGCAGTATCTTTTTTGATCCGTCTCCTAGAGTAATAGAAATAAAAACAAACAAATGGGACCTAATTAAATTCAAAAGCTTCTGCACAGCAAAGGAAACCATCAACAAAACGAAAAGATAACCCACAGAATGGGAGAAAATATTTGTAAATGATGTGACCGACAGGGATTAATCTCCAAAATATAAAAACAGCTCATGCAGCTCTATGGCAAAAAAACAAACAACCCAATCAAAAAATGGGCAGAAGATCTAAATAGACATTTCTCCAAAGACATACAGATGGCCAAAAAGCACATGAAAAGATGCTCAACATCAGTAATTATCAGAGAAATGCAAATCAAAACTACAATGAGTTATCACCTCACACCAGTGAGAATGGCCGTGATCAAAGTCTACAAACAGGGACTTCTCTGGTGGCGCAGTGGTTAAGACTCCATGCTCCCAATGCAGGGGGCCCAGGTTGGATCCCAGGTCAGGGAACTAGATCCCACATGCATGCCACAGCTAAGAGTTCGCATGCCACAACTAAGGAGCCCACCGGCCACAACTAAGACCCGGCACAACCAAATAAATAAATAAATAATTTGGTTTTTTTTTAAGTCTACAAACAAATGCCGGAGAGGGTGTGGAGCAAAGGGAACCCTCCTACACTGTTGGTGGGAAGTAAGTTGGTACAACCACTATGGAGAACAGTATCGAGGTTCCTTAAAAAACTGAAAAGACAACTACCATATGATCCAGCAATCCCACTACTGGGCATATATCCAGACAAAAACATGGTTCAAAAGGATACGTGCCCCCCAATGTTCACTGCAGCACTGTTTACAATCGCCAAGACATGGAAGCAACCTAAATGTTCATCGAGAGAAGAATGGATAAAGAAGATGTGGTAGGGCCCAGGATGTAGAGTGGGCAGTGCCTGATGGCGCGTCTGACACAGAGTTGGGTGGGGTCGAGAGTAGGGAGCAGCAGTCGGGGATGGCGGGAGAAGGAGGAGGCAGCAGCGATCACTTATAAATGGCACTGAAGCAGGACCCAAAGCCTCAATTCCAGGAGGGTGAGAGAGTGCTGTGCTTCCATGGGCCTCTTCTTTATGAAGCAAAGCGTGTAAAGGTTGCCATAAAGGATAAGCAAGTGTAACATTTTATACATTACAGTGGCTGGAATAAAAATTGAGATGAATGGGTTCCAGAAAGCAGAGTACTCAAATACGTGGACACCAATCTACACCAAACAACGAGAACTTCAAAAAGCCAGTCGGGAGCAGTATGCGGAGGGGAAGATGAGAGGGGCAGCCCCCGGAAAGAAGACTTCTCTGGTCTGCAACAGAAAACTGCTGAAGTGAAAACAAAAGAGAACAAACAGAAAACACCTGGAAATGGAGAGAGTGGCGGTACCAGTGAGACACCCCAGCCTCCTACAAGAAAAGGGCCCAAGGAGATCCTACTGTTGACAACGAGGAAACAGTCACGAACCGAGAGCGGAAGTTACAGCAAAGATTCCTGAAGAACTAAAACCGAGGCTTGCTGACGACTGGGACTTAATTCCCCGGCAAAAACAGCTCTTTATCTTCCTGCCAAGAAGAATGTGGATTCCATTCTAGCGGATTATGCAAATTACAAGAAATCTCAAGGAAACACAGATAATAAGGAGTATGCTGTTAATGAAGTTGTGGCAGGGATACAGGAATACTTCAGTATAATGTTGGGCACTCAGCTGCTCTGCAAACACGAGAGACCACAGTATATGCTGAAATCCTCGCAGATCACCCTGCTGACGCCCATGTCCCACGTGCACGGAGCGCCACATCTACTGAGATTATCTGTACAAACTGGATCAATGTTGGCCCACGCACCTCTGGATGAGATGAGCCTTGCTTTATTACTGAATTATCTTCATGATTTCCTAAAACACCTGGCAAAGAACTCTGCAACTCTGTTTAGTGCCAGTGATTAACGAAGTGGCTCCCCCTGAGTATCATCAGAAAGCTGTGTGAGGTGCTTGTACTCACTTACGTTGTCTTACTTACGAGGTCTGTAAACGCATTTTTGTTTCTTAGTCCTTCACTTGTACAAATGAGGTACTTTGGAAATGTCAGTGTATAATAGAATTGATGTTTGTTTTCTGTTTGGTATTTAAACAGAGAAAATGAAAGGAATTACAGCTCCTTTTTTCTCTTCTTTCACTTCAAAGTTGCTACCAGTGTATTCAACGATGGACAACAGAAAGACATACTGTGTTTTATTGCTTAGTTGACAAAGCTGCGTTTGAATGCTGGTGGTTCTATTCCGTTGCCACCACACACGTTTATAACGTGTCAACGCTATACGACAAAATGCCGATTCCTAGTGCCAAAGGTTCAATTCAGCGTATATAACTGAAAACACTCATCCATTTGTGCTCCCCCCTCTTTTTTTTATGGTGCTTAAAGAGCCCATCCTTTCCAAGTCATCCATGTTGTTCCTTAGGCATTTTATCTTTGCTCAGATTGCTGAAGAATGGTGGCTTGTTTCATGGCTTTTGTATTTGTGTCTAATGCAGGTTTTAACATGATAGACACAATGCACTGTGTAGCTACAGTTTTCTGGAAAAGTCAATCTTTCAGAAATTGTTTTTCAGATCTTCAATAAATTTTTTCTTTAAATTAAAAAAAAAAGAAGAAGATGTGGTACATATATACAATGGACTATTACTCAGCCACTAATAAGAATGAAATAATGCCATTTGCAGCAACATGGATGGACCTGGATATTATCATACTAACTGAGGTACGTCAGACAGAGAAAGACAAATATATGATATCACTTATACGTGGAATTTTTTTAAAAATGATACAAATGAACTTGTTTACAAGACAGAAAGAGACTCACAGACTTTGAAAACAAACTTACAGTTACCAAAGGGGAAAGGTGGGGGGATGGATAGATTGGGAGTTTGGGATTGACATATACACACTACTATATTTAAAATAGAAAATCAACAAGGTCCTACGGTATAGCACTGGGAAGTCTGCTCAATATTCTGTAATAACCTAAATGGGAAGAGAATTTGAAAAGAATAGATATATGTATATGTGTAACTGAATCACTCTGCTGTACACCTGAAACTAACACAACATTGTAAATCAACTATGGTCCAATATAAAACTAAAAATTTTAAATAAAACAAAAAAATTAGAGCAGAAATTAATGAAACAGAGTAAAGAAAAACAAGAATCAACAAAACTGAAAATTGGTTCTTTGAAAAAAAATCAACAACATTGACAAACCTTTAATTAGACTGACCAAGAGAGAAGACTCAAAATACTAAAATCAGTAATTAACGGGGGATATTGCTACTGATCTTACAGAAAGAAAAGGGATTATAAAGGAATACTATAAACTGTATAGATAAATGAAATGGACAAAATACTATAAAGATACAAACTATCAAAATTGATACAAGAAGAAAGAGAAAATCTGAATAAACCTATAGTAAGTAAAGAGACTGAATCAGTAACTTTTTTAAATCCCACAAAGAAAAACCCAGGTCCAGCTGACTTCACTGATGAATCCACCAAACTTTTAAATAACACCAGGTCTTCACAAATTCTTTCAGAAACATAAGAGAAAAGAATAATTTCCAACTCAGTCTATGAGACCAGTCTTACTCTGAAACCAAAACCCGACAAAGATACCACAAGAATGAAAACCACAGACCAGTATCTCTTACAAATATGGAACAAATATCCTCAGTAAAATACAAGCAAACGTAATCCACCAATAGATGAAAAAGATTACACACTATGACCAAGTGGGATTTATCTCAGGAATGCAAGGTGGATTCCAAATCTGAAAATTAACTGAATAAAGGTCAAAAACCACATAATCATCTGAATAAGACAGAAGCACTTGGCAAAATCTAACACCATTTCATGATCTAAAATATCCAACAAACTAGAAATAGCCATGTAATTTCTCAACCTGATAAAGGCTATCTATGACAAACCTACAGTTCTAAGCCACTTGAAAAAAAACTAATCAGGAACATCAGACATGGATGTTCTCTGTTACCACTTCTATTCAACACTGTACTAAGGTTCTAGCAAGGGCAATTAGGCAACAAAATGAAACAAAAGGCATCCAGGTTAGCAAAGAAGAAACTGACCTATCTCTATTTGCAGATGAAAATTTACTATAAAGCTATTGTAATTAAGGCAGTGTTATCAGCTTAAGGACAGAAATATCAATCAATGCAAGAGAACTGAGGGTCCAGAAATGAACCCTTACATTGCCGGTCAACTGATTTTCGAAAAGTGTACCAAGACAATTCAATGGAGCAAAATAATCTTTTCAACAAACCATGCTGGGGCAACTGGATACCTTCATGAAAAAGAATAAAGTTGGATTCTTTCCTCACACCATATACAAAAATTAATTCAATACGAATTCTACATCTATATGTAAGAGGTCATACTACAAAACTCTTAGAATCTGACACCAAAAGTACAGGCAATAAAAGATAAAATGGACATCCTTGAAAACCTTTGTGCTTCAAAATGACATCATCAAGAAAGTAAATGGACAACTGACAAAATGGTATAAAATATTTGTAAATTATATATCTAATAAGGGACTTATAGCTAGAATATATAAAGAACTCTTACAACCTGATAATAAAAACACAACCCAATTAAAATATGGGCAAAGGATCTGAATGGACAAGTAGATGTAAAATGGTCAATAAACACATGAAAAGATGATTAACATTATTAGCCATCTGGGAAATCTGCTTCTAGTAAATAAAAATGAAAACCACAATGAGATCCCGCTTCACACTTACCAAGACAGCAATGATCAAAAAGACAGATAGTAAGTGCTGGTGAGGATATGGAGAAATATGAACCCTCAGTACATTGCTAGTGGATTGAAAAAGGCTGCAAACTGCTTTGTAAAACAGTCTGACAATTCTGTTAAAGGTTAAACAGAGGGTTACCATATGATCCAGCAATCCCAATTCTAGGTATATACTCAAGAAATAAAACACACAAAAACTTATACACAAATGATCATAGCAACATTATTCATAACAGACAAAAAAGGGAAAAAACCCAAATGTCCATCAACTGATGAATGAATAAATAAAATATGGTATTATCCATACACTAGAACATTACTCATCCTTGAATATGAAGAAAAAAATATTTTTTCTCCCATTTAACAAATGATACAGGTTGACATAATTTAAAATTACGAAAGAAAAAGAGTAATTTTTCAAAAACCTTAAATATGACAAACGTTTGTCTCAGCATCAAAAATAAACAAAAATGGCCAAGGACTGATGTTTGGAATACTTACATTAGGTACTAGAAAACAACTTGTTTCCTTCTGAGGGACAAGACTGGATTCAGGCTGCCCCTTGTAAGTAACTAAAACATTACAGGTGTGGCTAACCTCTATTCCTAATAAATAAAAGCCCAACTGAACATATAGCTCATTCTATTCTCTCTTTTTAGATTTTCTGTAGTATTGAAATCACCTTAGAATGCTATATAAGAATTTTAATCATATTTACTGCAATCTATAGAACTGGTGAAAATCACCTTGATGTAAATTTGCAGAGTCGTTACTACTTTCACACTCTTGCATTTTCAAGTCAGTATTCCTTATCCTTCCTGTGTTCAGCTAACAATCCATCATGCATATAAAAATGTATGACTAAAAGTAAAAATAATCCGGGACTTCCCTGGTGGTCCAGCAGTTAAGACTCCACGCTCCCAAGGCAGGCGGCCTGAGTTCGAACCCTGGTCAGGGAACTAGATCCCTCATGTCGCAACTAGTATCCCGCATGCCGCAACCAAAGATCCCACACACCGCAACTAAAGATCCCGTGTGCCGCAACTCAAGACCCAACGCAGCCAAATAAATTTTTTTTTTTAATAAAAAGTTTACAGATATGAAAGCAATTATACTTCCCAAAGATGGCTGCCACAATATCGTCCATTCCATACATGCTTACAGTTTGACACTGACACTCATCACAGTGACACAGAGGTGGGATGTAATATTCCTTCTCCTTTATTCTGGGCAACAGCAGAACTGATGCTGAGTGACTGCTGGAACAGGTCATAAATGGGGACATGGCTGCTGCCTGGGGCTATTCCAACATTCGCCCTCGAAACCCACCCAACCAACACGCTGACAGTATCCAGGACACATGGAGAGGTCCTAGCAGAGAGCCGCCATCATCCTCCCGACATGTATGTGAAAGAGAGCACCTTCAAGATGACATCTCCCTCAACTACCACATGACCGCAACTGCACAAGATACTGCAAGTAAGAACCATCTATCTGAGGGTCTGGTCAGCCCCCAGAATTGTGAGGAATAATAGTGAAATGATTACTGTGGTTTTCATCACTAAGTGGTGGCATGATGTGGGATAACAGCAGAACATAACCAGAACAAACTGTGTAGGAAAACTACCACACAGCTTGATGCTAGCATACAGTTACTGGGTCACTCCTTGCACCTTATACTATGCACCCTCACTTATCCACTCAGAGGCTTTCAAGCTCTTTCACTTGCTTTAAAGGGGGAAGAAAATTTTACTGATGGATAAAAGAAAAAAATGGAAACAGTCACCATCTCCACTTTTAATAGTACAAAGCTTCTGGCAGACTGCTATTTGTTCTTCAACGACAATTATCCTCTTTTTCTATAGAAATGGTGTGAACTGGGCACATGGCAACACAGCTGAAGACTATGTTTTCCAGCCCCCCTTGCAGCTAAGTTGATCAAATGACTAAGCTGTGGCCAGCGGGATATGCACCCTACTTCCAGGTCTTGTGCATCTCCCAAATCCCTTTCCCTACCCCCTGGGAAAAAAACTGGAACAGCTGTCTTGGACCCAGAGATGAAGCTCCCAGCATTGGAGGTCCACCTCTTTAACTTTTCAGTGAGTCAAAAATAAACAAGAAAACCAAAAAACACTTCTATCTTTTCTAAGTCACTGTATTTTCAGTCTCTCTGGTACAGTCCCCTAGCCTACACACTGATATAACTCCTGCAAACCCCTGGCTAACACTTTAGGGCTGACGAGCCACTGACCATGACACATTGTTGTCATGTAATTAGGCAATTCAATCCGACCTGCTCCCACTCTTCTTCAGGATATTCCCTGTTTTTCTGGCAAGTATTCAATGTGCTTCATTTGTTTTGGCTTTTTAATCACGTGTGACTTACTACATATTAGGCAGAAGTTACAAAATAATTTCTTAAAGGTACGTGGATTTTCACATTACTACTGATGTAGTAGGCGTTTTAAAAGTCATCATGGGGCTTCCCTGGTGGCGCAGTGGTTGAGAGTCCGCCTGCCGATGCAGGGGACACGGGTTCGTGCCCAGGTCCGGGAAGATCCCACATGCTGCGGAGCGGCTGGGCCCGTGAGCCATGGCCGCTGAGCCTGTGCATCCGGAGCCTGCGCTCCACAACGGGAGAGGCCACAACAGTGAGAGGTCCGCGTGCCACAAAAAAAGTAATACTAATAAAAATTAAAAAATAAAAAAAAAAATAAAAGTCATCATGAATCCTGGAAAAGAATAAATACATGTGTATGTATAACTAAATCACTTTGCTGTACACCTGAAACTAACACAACACTGTAAATCAAATTATACTCCAATGTAAAAGAAAATAAATAAATAAATTAACTTTTTAAAAAGTCATGAATCAAATAGCATCTTTAATCAATGAACATTCTAGAAAAACTAAGGCCAATTACTTCATTAAAATATGCAAGTTTCTCGAATACTTTATGAAACCAAATTGAAATAGAGACAGAGAGAAATAGAGCAATTTAACTAATGTATTATTTAATTCCAAAACAAGATATGTGACTATATCTATATCCCCAATTCCTCAAGAAAAATGAAAAAATGAAAAATGAAGAATCATAAAACTGAAAGGCTTGTCTCAAATCTCAGCTTTCTGGGCTGTGATATGAAACTAAAACAAATAGGTTAACACTTAATAGAATTAGAAAAAGAAGAACAAACAAAACCTAAAGTCAGCATTAGGAAGGAAATAATAAAGATCAGAGGGGAAATAAATAAAATAGAGATTAAAAACAATAGAAAAAAAACAATAAAACCAAGAGCCGGTTCTTTGAAAGGGTAATAAACAAGACTGACAAACCTCTGGCCAGGCTCACCAAGAAGAAAAGAGAGAGAACGCAAATAAACTAAATAAGAAATGAAAAAGGAGACATAACAACCGACACTATAGAAATACAAAAAACATAAGGGAATACTATGAACAATTATATGCCAACAAATTCAACAACCTAGAAGAAATGGACAACTTTCTAGAAACATACAGTCCACCAAAAGTGAATCAAGAAATAGATAATTTGAACAGACTGATCACTAGAAGTGAAATATCAATAGAATCTGTAATTTTAAAACTGCCTACAAACAGAAGTCCAGGACCAGATGGCTTCATAGGTGAAGTCTACCAAACATACAAAGAAGAACTCTTACCGATCCTTCTCCAACTCTTCCAAAAAATTGCAGAGGAGGGAATGCTCCCAAAGACATTCTATGAAGCCACCATCACCCTGATATGAAAACCACTAAAAAAGAAAATTACAGGCCAATATCTTTGATGAATATAGATGCAAAAGTTCTCAACAAAATATTAGCAAACTGAATCCAACAACACATAAAAAAGATTATACACCACGACCAAGTGGGATTCATCCCAACTTCACAAGGATGGTCCCACATATGCAAATCAATGTGATACACCACATCAACAAGAGAAAAAACAAAAACCACATGATCATCTCAATACATGCAGAAAAAGCATCTAACAAAATGCAACATGCATTCATGATAAAAACTCTTACCAAAATAGGTACAGAGGGAACATATCTCAACATGATAAAAGCTATTTATGACAAACCCACAGCTAATATAATACTCAACAGTGAAAAGCTGACAGCCTTCCCACTAAAATCTGGAACAAGACAAGGATGCCCACTCTCACCACTTCTGTTCAACATAGTATTGGAAGTCTCAGCCACAGCAATCAGACAAGAAAAAGAAATAAAAGGTATCCAAATTGGAACGGAAGAGATAAAACTGTCATTATATGCAAATGACGTGATTCTATATACAGAAAACCCTAAAAACTCCACACAAAAACTACTAGAACTGATAATCAAATTCAGCAAGTTAGCAGGATAAAAGATTAACATACAGAAATCAGTTGTATTTCTTTACACTAACAACGAAATAGCAGAAAGGGAATGTAAAAAAAAAAACAAAAAAACAAAAAAACAAAAAAAAAACAATACCTTTCAAAATCACACCCCCCCCCCAAAAAAATACTAAATAAACCTGACCAAGGAGGTGAAAGACTTATACACTGAGAACTATAAAACATTAAAAAAGGAAACTGAAGATGATTCAAAGAAATGGAAAGATATCCCATGCTCTTGGATAAGAAGATTTAATATTGTTAAAATGGCCATACTACCCAAAGCAATCTACAGATTTAATGCGATCCCTATCAAATTACTCATGACATTTTTCACAGAACTAGAACAAATAATCCTAAAATTCATACAGAACCATCAAAGACGCAGAATTGCCAAAGCAATCCTGAAGAAAAAGAACAAAGCAGATGGCATAACCCTCCCAGACTTCAGACAATACTACAAAGCTACAGTAATCAAAACAGCATGGTATTGGCACAAAAAACAGACATATGGATCAATGGAACAGAACAGAGAGCCCAGAAATAAACCCACACAACTACGGTCAATCACACAGCTTCGACACATGAGGCAAGAACGTACAATGGGAAAAAGACAGTCTCTTCAGCAAATGGTGCTGGGGAAGTTAGACAGCCACATGTAAATCAATGAATTTAGAACACTCCCTCACATCATACGCAAAAATAAACTCAAAATGGCTTAAAGACTTCAATATAAGACATGACACCATAAAACTCCTAGAAAAGATCATAGACAAAACATTCTCTGACATAAATTGTACCAATGTCTTCTTTGGTCAGTCTCCCAAGGTGATAGAAATAAAAACAAAAATAAACAAATGGGACCTAATCAAACTTACAAGCTTTTGCACAGCAAAGGAAACAATCAACAAAATGAAAAGACAACCTACGGAATGGGAGAAAATATCTGCAAATGATGCAACCAACAAGGGTTTAATTTCCAAAATATACAAACAGCTCGAACAACTCAACAACAAAAAGAAAACAAACAACCCAATCGAAAAATGGGCAGAAGACCTAAATAGACATTTCTCCAAAGAGGAAATACAAATGGACAGTAGGCACAGGAAAAGATGCTCAACACTGCTAAACTATTAGAGAAATGCAAACCAAAACTACAATGAGGTACCACCTCACACCGGTCAGAATGGCCATCATTAAAACCTCTACAAATAACAAATGCTGGAGAGGATATGCAGAAAAGGGAACCCTCCTACACAGTTGGTGGAAATGTAAATTGGTACAGCCACTGTGGAGAACAGTATGGAGATTCCTCAGAAACCTAAAAATAGAGCCACCATATGATCCAGCGATCCCACCCCTGGGCATATATCCAGAGAAAACTCTAATCCAAAGAGATACACGCTCCCCTATGTTCCTAGCAGCACTATTCACAACAGCCAACACACGGAAACAACCTAAATGTCCACTGACAGAAATGGCCATACTACCCAAAGCAATCTACAGATTTAATGCGATCCCTATCAAATTACTCATGACATTTTTCACAGAACTAGAACAAATAATCCTAAAATTCATACAGAACCATCAAAGACGCAGAATTGCCAAAGCAATCCTGAAGAAAAAGAACAAAGCAGATGGCATAACCCTCCCAGACTTCAGACAATACTACAAAGCTACAGTAATCAAAACAGCATGGTATTGGCACAAAAAACAGACATATGGATCAATGGAACAGAACAGAGAGCCCAGAAATAAACCCACACAACTACGGTCAATCACACAGCTTCGACACATGAGGCAAGAACGTACAATGGGAAAAAGACAGTCTCTTCAGCAAATGGTGCTGGGGAAGTTAGACAGCCACATGTAAATCAATGAATTTAGAACACTCCCTCACATCATACGCAAAAATAAACTCAAAATGGCTTAAAGACTTCAATATAAGACATGACACCATAAAACTCCTAGAAAAGATCATAGACAAAACATTCTCTGACATAAATTGTACCAATGTCTTCTTTGGTCAGTCTCCCAAGGTGATAGAAATAAAAACAAAAATAAACAAATGGGACCTAATCAAACTTACAAGCTTTTGCACAGCAAAGGAAACAATCAACAAAATGAAAAGACAACCTACGGAATGGGAGAAAATATCTGCAAATGATGCAACCAACAAGGGTTTAATTTCCAAAATATACAAACAGCTCGAACAACTCAACAACAAAAAGAAAACAAACAACCCAATCGAAAAATGGGCAGAAGACCTAAATAGACATTTCTCCAAAGAGGAAATACAAATGGACAGTAGGCACAGGAAAAGATGCTCAACACTGCTAAACTATTAGAGAAATGCAAACCAAAACTACAATGAGGTACCACCTCACACCGGTCAGAATGGCCATCATTAAAACCTCTACAAATAACAAATGCTGGAGAGGATATGCAGAAAAGGGAACCCTCCTACACAGTTGGTGGAAATGTAAATTGGTACAGCCACTGTGGAGAACAGTATGGAGATTCCTCAGAAACCTAAAAATAGAGCCACCATATGATCCAGCGATCCCACCCCTGGGCATATATCCAGAGAAAACTCTAATCCAAAGAGATACACGCTCCCCTATGTTCCTAGCAGCACTATTCACAACAGCCAACACACGGAAACAACCTAAATGTCCACTGACAGAGGAATGGATAAAGAAGATGTGGTACATATATACAATGGACTACTATTCAGCCATGGAAAAAGAATGAAACAATGCCATTTGCAACCACATGGATGCAACTAGAGATTATCATACTAAGTGAAGTAAGTCAGAAAGCAAATACCATATAATATCACTTAAATGTGGAATCTAAAATATGACACAAATCAACCTATCTACAAAACAGACTCACGCACATAGAGAACAGACTTGTGGTTGCCAAAGGGGAGGGGCTGGGGGAGGGATGGAGTGAGAGACTGGGGTTAGTAGATGTAAGCTTTTATATATAGAATGGATAAACAACAAGATCCTACTGTATAACACAAAGAACTATATTCAGTATCCTGTGGTAAACCATAATGGAAAAGAATATTTTTTTAAAATGTATATATAAGTATAATTGAATCACTTTGTTGTACAGCAGAAATTAACAGAACACTGTAAATCAACTATACTTCAATAAAAAAATAAAATAAAATAAAACAAATAGGTTAAGAACAAAGAGTTTGACCAAGTCTTGGAGGTTTGATTCTGTACTAAAAACTTGATATTCAAAGATGAGATGAAAAGCAAAAAGACATCTATTATGGCAAAATACCTTAGATCCATGCCAAGGCTCTATGGATATTTAGGGGCTAGAACATAGGTAGCAAAATCTGACAATTTGTTTGTACATGCCAATTATAAAAGCTTTTAAAAGATAAAATTTAACTCACCATCTGTGTCCTTAACCGTATCAAGTTTAAGGGCCTTTGTTCCATCGAAGCAAAATGCCCTGATGGAATTTAGCCCTAACAATAACGCATTCTGCTTTATTTTTTCTACTTTGTTGGATATTTTATCCAGTGCTATCACTTCTCCCTAAAAAAACAAAACAAACACATAAAAAAGTGAAAATCCAAAGCAGTCACGAAAGTTATTAATAATGAGAAAAACGGACAATTATAGTCTTCCCCACTTTCCTCCTATCCCCAGCTTTAAAGCCGAAGTCATCATCCAAATGAGTATCAAATTTACATCCAATACTTAAGTCTTACCTTTTAAAGAACACAATCTTGCCATATAATTTTCTTATAATGCCCATCTACTTTTAATCCGCAAAACTCAAAAGCAAAAGCAGTGTTTGCAATCTTCTAAAGAAACTTTAAAATACCCATCTGAGATAAATATTTAAAAATCGCCAATTTGATGTGCCTTGCTCACCTCTGGGAGAGCATGAACTAACGTTCTGAGACATTTGCCTTCTGGTCCTCTGAGATACAGATGAATGTTACTTGTAAAATCAATCCTCAGCCCAATACTTTCTGAGATACATACATATAATAAAATTCATGTGAATTCTGAGAACTAAAGACAGAAAAATAGAAGCTTGTATATCACAGCAAAATGTTCTGCACTGGTAGTAGTTCAAAAATAATTTTACATGGGAACACTTCGATTAAGTCAAAGTCAATAAAGACAAGAGGCTACAGTTTTGTGAATGAGTTGTGACAGTCACATGGTATTTTAAAACATACTATGAAATGTTCTGCAGAGATGGTGATGTCAATGTTTCGATGTATTTTTTTTGCTTTTGTTCCTCCTTGCTGTGACATACGCATTGACTGCATAGACTACAATACTGAAGATGTGCTGATTATGTTCTTGAATGTGACACCAGGTTTAGCGCCCAGCATAGTTCCAGTTAATACCCTGACGGACAGGTAAACCATTTCAAGTGAGTTGAACTGGAAAGATAGGCAAAAACCACCAGAATAAGGTTCCACTGTAACTACAGTGAAGGAGAAACTGCACTGGCTGAAGGCTGCTCTTACAAAAGTACAAGACTGGAAGCCTCACTTATACAAAATTCTGCTTAACTACAAAAAAAAATTTTTTTTAATCAACAATAATGACAAATTGAAAGTATTAACAAAATCTGGGATTCAATTCTGTCTCAATATTTCTGTTCAGGTTCCTGGGTGCTGGCCCGCTGGGAGATTGCCTAAATGGCCCCAACTCCTCAAGTCTCCGTGTATCCCCACCCTCTGCCGTTGACCTTGCAACAGCCAGCTGGTCCAAGTCGGGCTCGGCCACCGGGTTTGCACTGGCCGACGGGATGACAGCAGGAGTGATGCAAGGGGAGACGCGGAACGCTGGCCTTGCTCTGCTCTGTCCTCTGCCCCTGCTGACCCTCAGCTACTGCGCTCTGCTGTGCTAGTGCCCTAGCCCCACAGGAGGGTAAGAGATGCAGGGACCAGAGGCAAGACATTCCAGTGGCCTCAGCTGAGCCAACCTGAGCCTAACCCAAGTGAGGGAGCCCACCCAAGGTCGTGAGAAACTCCGGCCAACCCACAGCTGACCAGGTGCCAGAGTCAGGCTGGGGGCCATCGAGTGAACCCCAGACTCCGGAGGGGAGGCAGTGCCACCGAGGCTGTGTGGTTGTTTTCACACAGCATTATACAACCAACAGAGAATGCACACACCTCTAATATCCAGCCTCTCTTTGGAAAGATTTCTTACTGGAGAGCAGAAAATACCTCTGAGTGAATATACTTTTAAGCAAACACAATAAATATCATACCGTAAGTGAGGGGGATAATTATCACTTCCTCAAAGCATATAATCTTTACATGTGAGCTTTCAGGAAAACTGAAAAATGATCTGCATTAAATACCACAACTCCATAAAATGAACCCTTCTGTTTTGTGTTCATTTTACACACTGGTGGTATTTAATGCATTTTTTTCCCTAAAGAGTTTTGTTTTTTTTTTTTTGTTTTTTTTACTGTTACCACCTTAAATTCTTTTTCGACAAAGAGTAGTGTAAGTTAATAAGCAAGTGTACCTCCTCTAATGAACCATGGATATCAATTCCACGATATTTAAACGACAAATACCTTTTTATATTTGAGATCTTTCTTAGATTGAAGGCTGCTCATTGAGGTTGTACTAATGCTACTGCAATGTCTGTGTATATGTGAAGAGCATATAGACAGTGTTATGGATTTTACACACATATACACACACACATTTATAGTGCAGAGATGACAGGTTTAGGCCTTCAGTGTATTTACTGAAAAGGTAAAATTTTATATTTATATATTTTTATCCCCATTTGTGACATTGTGAATGTTTCAGAAATTCCAATAGTGACAAATATGAATGTGTAAGAAATGACGATTTTCATCAGAAGTCTTCGAACAATTAAAGTTATCTGCACTAATGAAAGGGAAAAGTTACAATTTCATCCCTGACACAGTACAACTTCCAACTATTTTCTGTGCAAGATTGCTTGTAAATCCCTTGACCATCCTAAGCATCAAATATAGATCAAAAATGTATCACCTGATAAAGTCCAACAACTGGCACTTGCAATAGTGGGAAATACTGTATCTTTTTTATCAGGCAAATTAGCTGGAGCAGAAAGGTTTTTGCTAAATCAGCCTCATGGAGGTTTCCATGCCAGAAAGTCTTACCTCAGTAGGTAATTTTTTCTTCTTTATAAATTAGTACTAGGAAGAAAAGCGCTGAGTTTCCTAGGCACAGAAGCATTTTTACTGCTGTATAAATCGGAGCTAAACCAGAAAAGTGACAACGGATACACGGCCCTCACTATTCTCGGGTCCTTGCTCCGCACTTCACCCGGCTGAGCTTCTACGGCACGTTACATACACTCCCTTATATACATCCTCAACTCACGTGCGTCTCTTTCTTGCACATCCAAGGGACAAAAGCTCAGCTGTGATTAAACCCAGGCCTTCGCCAACTTCCTGTCTATCCCCCCCACGCAGCCAAAAAGCACGTCACTAGCCCAACTCATCTCACTCTAAGTCCATGACTGCTGTACTCATGGGGCCCTTGGCGCAAAACTGAATTCTCATGACGCATCCGTAGGCCATTCTCACTCCTTATCCTAGATCGACACTTCCTGTCTTCTCAAACCCCTGACCCCCTGCCTTCCCCTTCCCCTTCCCCATCTGAAGACCCTGCTTCCTTTTCAGAGAAAACTGGAACAACCAGAAGCCAACTCCCAGTCTCCCACCACGTGTACCAGTCCACCAACACCTCTGCCCATATCCTCGGCTTACCTCCTACTTCCAAGGATAAACCGTCTCATGCCACCATCTAAAGCCACTGTGCATCAAATCCTGTCCCATTTCACCTACCCCAAGATCCTGTTCCGGCCATTTTCCCACTCCCTCAGGGGTAACCAATTTCCCCTTCTAATCCCTCTTCTCCATCAGCAGGCACTGCTATTTCCCTCATCTTAAAAAAAGGACTCCCTGGGTCCACCCTCCAAGCACTGCGCCATTTCTCTGCCCTCCGGGAGAAATGTGCCCTGCCCCCGCAAAGGAGCCGTCCTCATTCACTCTCTTTGCTTCCTCTCATTTCTATCCAAGCAGGCATTTCCACTCACCGCCCATCACCCACGAGGTGCTGAGTCCACGGGGAGGGGGTTCTCGGGCCTCACCTCACCGGCCCCGCCGGGACGTCTCACCCAGCTGCTCGCTCCGTCCCCTGTCGACCCCTTCCTGGCGCAGCGCCCAGGGCACCACGGGCCTCTGGTGGTCCTGCCGCATCAGTGGCCGCTCCTCCTGGTTCCCCGAGCCCCGAGTGTCGGCGCACCGCAGCCCCAAGGCTCGCCTTCCGGCCTCCCCTGCCTGCTACCGCCCCGCATCAGCCTCACGGCCTCGCACGTCTTATCCGTGCGTTGGCGACTTCCAGACTTCCATTTCCGATCCAGACCTCTCTCTCCTGTACCCTGGGCTCAAGTATCCCATCGCCTGCTCCACGTCAGCTCCTGGCTGTCTCACGGGACCGCGCTGTAATCTAACCAAAACTAAAGGGCTGCTTTTTCCCTGCAAAACGTGCCCCTCCCGTCGTCCTCCCGACCGGCTGCTCCATCCTTCCCGGTCCTCTGGCCAAACACCTAAGGAGTCACGCTGCGCTGGCCTCTCATTTTCACAACCCACCCACGGCCGATCCACCAACAACTCCTAACAGCCCCAGCTCCGAAACACACCCAGAATCCGACCAGCTTCTTACCACCTCCATGACGCCCCTGAACTGCTGTCTCCCAGGCCGTCTCTCTGCTTCCGCCGCTGTGCAACGCCGCGGCCAAGCTAAGGAGCACGCAAGCTTATGTCGCTCTTCTGCCCCAAACCTCCAAGGACGTCGCATCGCTGGGGCGGACGTGAAGTCCCGGGAGAGCCTGCGAAGCTGCTCCGCCCATGCCCCGCCCCCCCACCCCGCTCCTCACTTAGGCTACGCCGCCCAACTACCAGGGTCCCCGCCCCCGACCCCGCTTTCCCCAGCAAGTCGGGCGGCGTCCAGCCTGAGCGTTCGCACTTACGCCTGCTCTCGCTGGTACGTTCTCCCACCTGTAAGTCTCCCCTAAATGCCACCTTGCCAGTGGGCTTCTCCCTCGCCACCCACTTCAAACTGCAAATTCACTCTCCCTTCCCCAGTATTCCCAATCCCATACCCCTCCCACAGCTATGTATGCCTATCTTTTACTCCCTCATTTGTTTCTCACCTGTGTCCTTTTACTGGCATGTGGGCTCCACGAAGAAGGAAACTGTGGTCACTATGCTTTATTGCTGTACGCCAGCAGTTGGCACACAGTAAGAATAAATCAATATTTTTTAAATCAGTCCATCAATTAAAATCTGACTGTAGATCAAGAAAGATACTATAGGGGAAGCTACTAGCAAGTGCAAATATTTTAGGAACCATTTGGTTTCACAGAAGTTGAAACAAACTGGAAAGACAGCATCAACTGGCCATATCCTTCTCGAGCTGAGGAATCGCAGCTGAAGCAGAGAGGTTACAAGGCCACAGAGCTTTGAACACAGATAAAGCTAGCGCACGATGCAAGGAAACACATCAGCAAAGACGCATACATAGGGAAAAGCAGTAATATTTGAGCTAAAGTTATCCAAGGACAGGCTTTTCTTTTGTGACAATGAAGCAGGCTTTATTAAGCCAAATCATGGTTTTTATGAACCCCAAGGCAAGAAGAACACAGACACATACAGATGTTCAGTACGTGTGCATGTATTCAGCTGGCCAAAAACATCTTACGGAGAAACCCGAACGAACATTTGGCCAAACCAATATAGTTATTATCATCTTTATATCTGCATATATATCAACAATATAGATTTGGACACTTTAATAATGGACTGCCAAATTAACTTTCAGTGGTAGAATTTATTTGAATAGTTTAAAAAGTGTCAAGTCTTGTAATTAAGAACATGAAAAGATCTCTTAAATGTTTCCTTTAGACTTAATCATTTGAGGGAAAAATTCTATTCCATGAATGTATCAGGCACATGTGGGACTCAAGAAGGTCTCGAGATAGTCTTCACAAATGACGATGGTCTACTGAACTTAATACGTGATGAATGTCATCACTGAGCGGCCTTCTCTTCGGTTGAATTGAAATCGACCAGATTATGAATGTCTGTATAATGTCCCGTAAGTCACACATACTTCCACCTCCATCACTGAGACATGCAGGGTATCAAGAGCAGCTCTGCGCGAAGACAGCCTCACCTGATCACGCATCAGCGCTGCAATGTGTGTTGTTTTGCCTCCGGGGGCCGCACACAAATCTAGAATCTTCTCTCCAGGCTGAGGATCCAGAACATGACTTACTACAGCAGACGGCAAATTCTATAAGGAAAAAAAAATTAATTTGTTATTAGTGACTCGAGATCATTTTAAGTTTCAGAATCAGAGGACGTAAAGAAATCCTTGGAGGTAACCCAGTACAGCATCCTCGGCCAAGAGTATGTTTTCTGTAGACATACCAGTGTCAGGATAGTCAATTTCCCAGGCTGTGCTACGATCTCACAGGACAGCCACACACATGCACGACACATTAAAAACTGAACTCTAATATAAAGACACTAAAACACGTATGTGGCCACTGAAGATTCAGTGATTCTCCATCTAGAGATGATATTGATGCTTCACCCCTAACAAAGATAACATTAATGTAATGGCCAAAGATGACAGAAATTTCCAATCCAACGTAATACGTTAAGAACCTTCTGCTATGCAATCAGTTGAAAGCATGAAATAGTCCCAGTGAAAAGGCTTCATTAAATATTTAAATGATGACAAAGTTTCCCTAAAACCATTTCATCTACTACCGTTCTCTACAGTATTTCTCAATCCTGGCTGCACAACAGAATCACCTGGTGAGTTCTGCCTTTTGTTGTTTTTAATGTGCAGTCATCTAGGATAGTTAAATCAGAATTTCTGGCAATAGGGCCAGGCATCAGTGTTTTTAAGATCTCCCCAGGTGCTTCTAACGTGCGGCTAGCTGTGCACCCTTGCTACGCTACAGCCATTCTCAACCTTAGCTGCAAACTAGAACCACCTGGGAGAGCTTTTCACCATCCTGACCCAGGCCCCACCCCAGCCAGACCAACTAAAGCCCATTCAGGTGGTAGAGTCCAGGCAGCAGCATGTATTTAAAACTCTCAGATTATCCAACCTCATCTGGCTTTTAAAGCAATTATTTCCAAGAAACCAGGCAATGAAAAGATCAACTTTTGAGCACCATTTTTGATTCCAGATAACCTGGAATGCAACTAGAATATAACGGAAAACAGCTGTTGTAAATATTTAAGTGTTAAACCTTTCACTGTCAATCATTTCAATCGTGAAAGACATCAAAGGCGTTTCTGTAATTCTGTGGATTGCGGTCAGGCAAATCAAAAGTTTCCTTTGTGGTTTTGAAAAACCAAATAATATTTGCACATTCGTAATTTTAACGATTGTGTGCAACACTCCAATTAACTTTATAAAGTACATCCTTGTGTAACTTCAACTGCTAACATGAGAAATAATCAATTATCACCAGCCTTTACAACCTCCTCTCCTCAACGAGGAACCCGCAACGTGAAGCTTCCACGTTAGCTGTTGCAAACATGTAACAGTACAGATTTGGGGATAATGGTTTCCAGAGAAAGGCAAGGCAAGAGGCATCGAAAAAAAAACCCCCACAAATTTCACCAGGGGTTTTCCCAAGTATATAATTCTATCTATCTGTAAAGTACCTTCAGTAATAACACAGAATGGACAAAGTACTAGTTGCCTAACTCTGGGGCTTACAAGGTATACAGCCAGTCACCCTACGAACTACCTCATCTTCACAAGTTAAGAGGCTGCTGAACATCATTCTAGAAATGGTATCAGTGTCCTTCAGTTACAGCCAGTGCAGGCTCGTGACAATACGTTCAAGAGCCCAGCACAACACCACACTTTTTAAAAGGCTGGGAGGACTGCTCTGGTGGCGCAGTGGTTAAGAATCCGCCTGCCAATGCAGGGGGCGCAGGTTCGAGCCCTGGTCCGGGAAGATCCCACATGCCGCGGAGCAACTAAGCCCGTGCGCTCTAGAGCCTGTGCTCTAGAGCCCGAGCTCCTCAACAAGGGAAGCCACCGCAGTGAGAAGCCCGGGCACCACAACGAACAGTAGCCCCCCGCTCACCGCAACTAGAGAAAGCCCGTGCGCAGCAAGGAAGACCCGACACAGCCAAAGATAAATAATAAATAAAATAAATAAATTTTTTTAAAAAAAGAAGCAAGAGCAGTCTTGGGAACTGTGTCTCTAAAAAAAAAATTTTTTTTAAATAAAATAAAAAATAGAAAGAAATAAAAAAGGCTGGCAAAGACTACTGAAGAAGATTCTACATAACCACGTATGACTTTATATTAGGTTATGCATCCTAATGGTTTACATCATCACTAATGTAGAATCAGATGACAAACGTAAATCTGTTTTTCTATTTGTTCACCCCAGAATTAATCTCTGGATTTATAAAATGACTTTTGGTTACATACTAAGCAGAGTAGAAAGCAAATGTCATCTATGCTTAAGTTAGGGTACAGATGCTACTACCTACCAATTGTGCGACCTTATTCAAGAACCTGACCAGATCTGGTCTTCAGTATTTTCATGTTACATTGGTAATAATAATAATAATAATAAAATAATAAAAATACCACCTAACAAGCAGACTGTAACAAATCATATGAGCTAATGTACATGAAAGTACATCATAAACTGGACAAGGGAAAACAAATTACTTGTTATATCACAGCAACTGATAACCATCTGACCAAAATCTGCTAGCAGTAAACCATCTGAATCTCACTCACGAGTTACACATGGAACATTTACATGTATAGCAAATGCGTGCTTTATTTAGGGATTAATAGTGGAAATGGAAAGCAATCATTACAATAAGCTACACTAAGTAGCTTCCTTTTTTTTTTTTTACAGCAGTTACAGACATTTATTTTATAATAAGAAAAGTACAACCATATTTATTAAACTTGAGGGTAGGAAAGAGGAAGGAAAGCACATTCAGGAAGAAGCTCTCAAACCAACGCTGAGAACTGGTACCCGAGAGAAACGACACAGACCCCACCGCCCCACGTGGCGGCGCCTTTCCTTTCCTAAGGGTGAGCGGGAGTCGCGGCGGCATCCCCGTGCACGCCTTCTCATCCTACTTCTTGTGCTTATTACCCTACAATACGCACCGCTGGGTAAAGGAAGGGGGAAAAGGTAGGTAATCGCTTGAGAAAAAGAGAAAGTGCTTACTAAGCTTTTCCTTACTACTTAACCAAAGGTAGATCAGAAAACATACAAATACACTGCAAAAAAAAAAGGTTAATAGAAGCGAAAAAACCAACCCTTAGATTTCAAATAATTCACTGAAGTATATTGCAATGTCACTAAGTATTTTGCTTTTACAAATACTTACTTGTAAAAATAAGTAGCTAGGCAGTACGCTGTCAAATGAGGGGCTCAGATACACTGGGTCTGTCATTCTTACACCTATGCCTCTGAAAAACAGGAAATCTAACATTACTCAGTATAAATTAGACAATCTACACAATCTCCATTTCTAAGAATATACACAAGTAACATGTCAAATATAAGATGTTCTGCCTTTTTAAAACCTTTTTTACTCAACACCAAAATACTTAAACGTATTCCTGTGAAGTGTTTCTGGATTTTTACCCACAGTAGAGTAGGCCACTGGGAGCACTAAAAAGGATAAAGTTACATAAAATTTTCATTTAAGCACCACTGCATTCCTTTAGAAATCTGCACAGACTAAAAAGTGAAAACCATCTGAGTCTTTATCCCCTGATGCATTCTCATCTTTCTGGTAACAGATTTATGACCACTGTTATTAGCCTTTCAATTCAACAAACATTTTGTGATCCCTTCAGTTTGCCAGGCACTATGCTCAGTACTTGTATGAAAAATAAAAACAGGGCTTCCCCGGTGGCGCAGTGGTTGAGGGTCCACCTGCCGATGCAGGGGACGCGGGTTCGTGCCCCGGTCCGGGA
>NC_041224.1:8771002-8784961 GCF_002837175.3 Physeter macrocephalus | reverse complement strand
CGGAGCGGCTGGGCCCGTGAGCCATGGCCGCTGGGCCTGCGCGTCCGGAGCCTGTGCTCCGCAACGGGAGAGGCCACAACAGTGAGAAGCCCGCGTACCCCAAAAAAAAAAAAAAAAAAAAAAAAAAAAAAAATCAACAGTTTCTTGGTTTCCTAACAAGATGGAGAGGCAGGAGGACCGGAGCGCACCTCCTCTCATGACAACATCAAAATCACAACTAACTGCTGAACAACCGTCAACGAAAAAGGGCCAGCACCTACCGATAAAGATATGCTACTTCCAAAGACAAAGAAGAAGCCACAGCGAGACAGCAGGAGGGGCACGTTCATGACACAATCAAATCCCGCACCCGCCGGGTGGGAGACACAGAAACTGGAAAATAATTATATCACAGAGGTTCTCCCACAGGAGGGAGAGTTCTGAACCCCAAGTCAGGCTCCCCAGTCTGGGGTCTGGCATCAGGAGGAGGAGAGGCCAGAGCATTTGGCTTTGAAGGCCAGTGGGGCTTGATCACAGGAACTCCACAGGACTGAGGGAAACAGAAACGCCACTCCTGGAGGGCGCACACAAGGTCTCATGCACACCGGGACCCAAGGGAAAAAGAGGTGACTTCACAGGAGCCTGGGCCAGACCTACCTGCTGGTCTTGGAGGGTCTCCTGGGGAGGAAGGGGGCACCTGTGGCTCACTGTGGGGACAAGGACACTGGTGGCAGAGGTACTGGGGAGCACTCATTGGCATGAGCTGTCCTGGAGGCCACCATTCTGAAGCCAAGACCTGACCCCACCCAACAGCCCTTAGGATATAGTACTGGGATTCCTCAGGCCAAAAAACAAACAGCGTGGGAATACAGCCCCACCCATCTGCAAACAGACTGTTTAAAGTCTTCCTGAGTCCACAGCCACCTCTAAACACAACATTTGACATGCCCTACCCACCAGAGAGGTAACACCCAGCTCCACCCACCAGTGGGCAGCCACCAGTCCCTCCCACCAGGAAGCCTGCACAAGCCTCTTAGATCAGCTGCACCCACAAGGTGGCACACACCAAGAGGAACTACAATCCTGCCGCCTGTGGGACTACAAACACAGAGAGTTACACAAAATGAGACAGCAGACGAATATGTTCCAGACAAAGGAACAAGATAAAACACCAGAAGCACAACTAAGTGAAGTGGAGACAGGAAAAGAATTCATAGTAGTGACAGTAAAGATGATACAAGATCTCGGAAAAAGAATGGTGGCACAGACCAAGAAGATACAAGAAATGTTTAAGAAAGAGCCAACAGATTTAAACAACAGAGTTGAACAATGAGGAAGAAGAACGGATAAGTGAGCTGGAAGACAGAATGGTGTAAAGCACTGCCGTGGAACAGAAAAAAGAATGTTTCAGAGACCTCTGGGACAACATTAAAAACACCAACATTCACATTATAGGCGCCGCAGAAGAAGAGAGAAAGAAAGGACCTGAGAAAATATTTGAAGAGATAATTAATACCTGAAACTTTCCCTAACATGGGGAAGAAAACAGTCACCCAAGTCCAGGAAGTGCAGAGTCCCATACAGGATAAACCCAAGAAGGAACATGCCGAGACACATATTAATCAAACTGCCAAAAATTAAAGACAGAGAAAATATTAAAAGGGAAAAGCAACAAATAAAATACAAGGGAATCCCCATAAGGTTATCAACTGACTTTTCAGGAGAAACTCTGCAGGCCAGAAGGGAGTGGCACAATATATTTAAAGTGATGAAAGGGAAAAACCTACAACCAAGAATACTCTACTCAGCAAGGCTCTCATTCAGATTTGACAATCAAAAGCTACGAGAATTCAGCACCACCAAACCAGCTTTACAACAAATGCTAAAGGAACTTCTCTAGATGGAACAGAAAAAGCCACAACTAGAAACAAGAAAATTACTAATCGAAAAGCTCACCAGTATCACCAGTAAAAGCAAACATAAAGGTAGGAAATCATCCACACACGCACATGATATCAAAACCAGCAATCGTGAGGAGAGTACAAATGCCGGATACTGGAAATGCACTGGAAATTAAGAGACCAGCAACTTAAAACAATCTTGTGTATATATATAAAAGTCATGGGAACCACAAACCAAAAATCTACAATAGATACACACACAAAAAAGAAAAAGCAATCCAAACACAACATTAAAGATGGTCATCAAATCACAAGAGAAAAGAACAAAAGAAGAAGGTAAGAAAAAAGACCTACAAAAACAAATCCAAAACAATTAACAAAATGGCAATAAGAACATACATATCGATAACTACCTTAAATGTAAGTAGATTAAAAGCTCCAACCAAAAGATACAGACTGGCTGAATGAATACAAAAACAAGACCCATACATATGCTGTCTACAAGAGAACCAATCGATAATTACCTTAAATGTAAGTAGATTAAAAGCTCCAACCAAAAGATACAGACTGGCTGAATGAATACAAAAACAAGACCCATACATATGCTGTCTACAAGAGAACCACTTCAGATCTAGGGATACATACAGACTGAATGTCAGGGGATGGAAAAAGGTATTTCATGCAAACGGAAATCAAAAGAAAGCTGGAGTAGTGATACTCATATCAAACAAAATAGACTTTAAAATAAAGACTGTTACAAGAGACAAAAAAGGACACTACATAATGATCAAGGGATCAATCCAAGAAGAAGATATAACAATTGTAAATATATATTCACCCAACACTGGAGCACCACAATATATAAGGCAAATGCTAATAGCCATAAAAGGGGAACTCAACAGTAACACAATAATAGCAGGAGACTTTAACACCCCACTTTCATCAACAGACAGATCATCCAGACAGAAAATCAATAAGGAAAAACAGGCCTTAAATGACACATGAAACCAGATGGACTTGATTATGTACAGAGCATTCCATCCGAAAGCAGCAGAATATACATTCTTTTCATGTGCACATGGAACAATCTCCAGGATTAATCACATGCTGGGCCATAAATCAAGACTCAGTAAATTTAAGAAAATTGAAATCATATCAAACATCTTTTCTGACCATAATGCTATGAGATTAGAAATAAATTACAAGAAAAAAAACTGTAAAAACACAAACACATGGAGGCTAAACAGTATGTTAGTGAACAACCTAATGGATCACTGAAGAAATCAAAGAGAAAATCAGAAACTACCTAGAGACAAATGAAGACAAAAGCACAACGATCCAAAACCTGTGGGACACATCAAAAGCAGTTCTAAGAGAGACAATCTTACCTCACGAAGCAAGAAAAATCTCAAATAAACAACCTAACCGTACACCTAAAGCAACTAAAGAAGAAAACCCAAAGTTAATAGAAGGAAAGTAACCATAAAGATCAGAGCAGAAATAAATGAAATAGAGACAAAGAAAACAAAAGGAAACATCAATGAAACTGAAAGCTGGTTCTTTGAAAAGATAAACAAAATTGATAAACCTTCGGCCAGACTCATCAAGAAAAAGATGGAGAGGGCTCAAATCAATAAAATTAGAAATGACAAAGGAGAAGTTACAATGGACACTACAGAAATACAAAGGATCATAAGAGACTACTACAAGCAACTATACGCCAATAAAACAGACAACCTAGAAGAAATGGACAAATTCCTATAAAGGTACAATCTCCCAGGACTGAACCAGTAAGAAATAGAAAATATGAACAGACCAATCACAAGTACTGAAATTGAAACTGTGATTAAAAAACTTCCAACAAACAAAAGGCTAGGACCAGATGGCTTCACAGGCAAATTCTATCAAACATTTTCGTAAGAGTTAACACTTATCCTTCTGAACTCTTCCAAAAAATTGCAGAGGAAGGAACACTCCCAAGTTCATTCAAGGCCACCATCACCATGATAATAAAACCAGACAAAGCTACCACACAAAAAAAGAAAATTACAGGCCATTTATCACTAATGAACATACACACAAAAAAATCCTGAACAAAATACTAACCAACCAAATCCAACAATACATTAAAAGGATCATACACCATGATCAAGTGGGATTTATCATAGGGATGCAAGGATTTTTCAATATCTGCAAATCAATTAGTGTGACACACATTAACAAACTGAAGAATAAAAACCATATGATCATCTCAATAGATGCAGAAAAAGCTTTTGACAAAATTTATGATAACCCATTTATGATAAAAACTCTCCAGAAAGTGGGCATAGAGGGAACCTACCTCAACATAATAAAGGCCACATATGACAAACCCACAGCTAACACATTCTCAATGGTGAAAAGCTGAAAGCATTTCCTCTAAGATCAGGAATAAGACAAGGATGTCCATTCTCACCACTTTTATTCAACATAGTTTTGGAGGTCCTGGCCACAGCAATCAGAGAAGAATGAATGAATGAATGAATAAATAAATAAATAAATAGATAAATGGAATCCAAAATAAATAAATAAATGGAATCCAAATTGGAAAAGAAGAAGTAAAACTGTCACTGTTTGCAGATGACGTGATACTATACATAGAAAATCCTAAAGATGCCACCAGAAAAATACCAGAGCTCATCAAGGAATTCGGTAAAGTTGCAGGATACAAAATTCATATGCAAAAATCTCTTGCATTCCTATACACTAACGACAAAAGATCAGAAAGAGAAATTAACAAAACAATCCCATTTACCCTTGCAACAAAACGAATAAAATATCTAGGGATAAACCTACCGAAGGAGGCAAAAGACCTGTACTCTGAAAACTATAAGACATTGATGAAACTGAAGATGACACAAACAGAAGATATACCATGCTCTTGGGTTGGAATAATCAATATTGTCAAAATGACTATACTACCCAAGGCAATCTACAGATTCAATGCAATCCCTATCAAATTACCAATGGCATTTTTCACAGAACCAGAACAATAAATTTTAAAAATTATATGAAAACACAAAAGACCCCAAATAGCCAAAGCAATCCTGAAAAAGGAAAACGGATCTGGAAGAATCAGACACCCTGACTTCAGACTATACTACAAAGCTACAGTCATCAAAGCTATATGCTACTGGCACAAAGACAGACTTGTAGATCAAAGGAACAGGATAGAAAGCTCAGAAATAACCCCAAGCACCTATGGTCAATTACTCTATGACAAAGGAGGCAAGACAATACAATCGAGAAAATACAGTCTCTTCAATAAGTGGTGCTGGGAATACTGGACAGCTACATGTAAAAGAATGAAATTAGAACATTTTTTAACACCATATACAAAAATAAACTCAAAATGGATTAAAGACCTAAATGTAAGACCTAATACTATGAAACTCTTAGAGAAAAACATAGGAAGAATACTCTTTGACATAAATCACAGCAATATCTTTGTGGATCCACCTCCTAGAGTAATGAAAATAAAAACAAAAATAAACAAATGGGACCTAATGAAACTTAAAAGCTTTTGCACAGCAAAGGAAACCATAAACAAAATGAAAAGACAACCCACAAAATGGGAGAAAATATTTGCAAGTGATGCAACAGACAAGGGATTAATCTTCAATATATACAAACAGCTCATGCAGCTCTATATCAAAAAAACAAACAACCCATTCAAAAAATGGGAAGATCTAAACAGACATTTCTCCAAAGATGACATACCAGTGGCCATGAAAAGATGCTCAACATCATTAATTATTAGAGAAATCAAAACTACAATGAGGTATCACCTCACACCAGTCAGAATGGCCATCATCAAAGAGTCTACAAACAATAACTGCTGGAGAGGGTGTGGTGAAAAGGAAACTCTCTTGCACTGTTGGTGGGAATGTAAATTGGTGCAACCACTATGGAGAACAGTATGGAGGTTCCTTAGAAAACTAAAAATAGAGCCACCATATGATCCAGCAATCCCACTCCTGGGCATATATCTGGAGGAACTCATTCTTCAAAAAGGTACATGCAGCCTAATATTCATTGCAGCACTATTTACAATAGCCAAGGCATGGAAGCAACCTAAGTGTCCACTGACAGATGAATGGATAAAGAAGATGTGGCACATATATACAATGGAATATTACTCAGCCATTAAAAAATGAAATAATGACATTTACAGCAACATTGATGGACCTAGAAATTATCATACTAAGTGAAGTACGTCAGACAGAGAAAGACAAATTTCATATATCACTTATACGTGGAATCTAAAAAAATTATACAAATTAACTTATTTACACAAAACAGAAACAAACTCACCGACTTAGAGAATGCCCTACGGTTACCAGCGGGGAAAGGTGTGGGGGGAGGGAAAGATTGGAAGGTTGCGATTACCATGCACCCACCGCTATGTCTAAAACGGATAACCAACAAGGACCTACTGCATAGCACAGGGGACTCCGCTCAATACTCTGTAATAACCTACACGGGAAGAAAGTCTGGAAAAGAATAGATATGTGTATATGTATAACTGAATCACTTTGCTGTCACCTGAAACTAAGTCAACATTGTAAATCAACTGTACTCCAATAAAAAATAAAAATTTTTTTTAACTCAACAGTTTCTTAAAAGATGGCTGCCTCCGACTCCCAGCAACAAAGAAAACGATACTCAGAAATCTGTGGACCCAGTTACTGGAACCACCACGTCAAAAAAGAGGATAAAGCGAGTACCACTAATAACGAACTAAAGGAAGCAGTCAAACTATCAACTCCCCATTACAGACCCAAAGGTTAACACAGCAGATGTATGCATAATCTTCAGAAGGTGCTCCAAGGAGAAGACAGTATTTGTTCTTGGCCATTTGGAAAGTACTGCTATCTCTAGGTGGAGAGAATAGCCTATTTCTTTAGAAGAATTAATTTCAACTATAAATCCAAATGGCTTTAATATAAAAAACTGTCCCAGGAATCAGGGATGTGGCTCTGTCCTGGCAGGATAAATTCACAGCTTTCAGCATGTTTCCATCAGCTGTCAACTTTGGAGTAACAGAGCTGTCCACAGGATTCCTAAAACAGCCTGAAAACACTAAGCGGAATAAGACACAAATGAACCTACCTACAAAATAGAAACAGACTCACAGACATGGAGAACAGACTTGTGGTTGCCAAGGGGGAGGGGATTGGGGAGGGGGTGGACTGGAAGTTTGGGGTTAGCAGATGTAAGCTATTACATACAGAATGGATAAACAACAAGGCCCTACTGTATAGCACAGGGAACCATATTCAACATCCTGTGATGAACCATCATGGAAAAGAATATAAAAAAGAATGCATATGTATAACTGAGTCACTTTGCTGTACAGCAGAAATTAACACATTATAAATCAACTATACTTCAATTTTTAAAAATTATAAGAAACTGGATTGTCCACCGATTTAATTTATTCAGCACCTGTAGCAACCGGAGATGATTTTAACATAACTTGGATTTTAATTCCGTCTAAGTCCGAACATTAATTTTTGACCACAAGTATTCATGTCAGTACTGGCTTTCTGGTAAATTTTTTTAGTTAAATATTTTTTTTCTTTTTAATATTAAAACCATAAGCTTTTCTTTTCACACAGACTGTTAAAAAAAGATCTGGAGGGGTGGTCTAATTCATCCTTTATCAAGATAAGTAATGTTTTCCAAAGATACAAAACTTTTCAACTTAATATACAACAGCCTCCTTAATCTGAGCATTTACTCTTTTACCTAAAAGGATATGACCCCCCCAAAAATGGCAATATGGGTTAAAAAAGTATTTTCCAGTTGAATTTATACTAAAAAAAAAAATCATTCATATAATGCAACTAGATATATATATATATTTTTTTTTTTTTAAGGTCATATTTCCGTTAATAGAAAACAGAGTTAAGGCAGCCACATCTATGTCTGGACTAAAAAGCCCTTTGATCATTAAAGTTATCTAGATATATTTTTTACATTGTTTTTCATTTTCTTTGAACCACAGAAAGGATGCTTATTTCCCCCAATGGCATTTGCTGACATACTTCAGTTCAGGGAGCCTGCTGAAGATCTCTTTGCGGCTTCGTTCAGAAATCCCATTTCCAAGAAATATTTTTGTTCCATCAAATTCTTTGGCTCCTTTCTTACATTTGCCTTTAATATCAGAGTACACGGAAACAACATCTCCACCTTTCATAACTAGAGAAAGAAGAAAATCATATCACCCTGATCTATCTGTACTTTGGCAGAACAGTGCAAATTCGTTAAGTCTTCAAGCTTTAAGACTGGGGGTGCCTAGGGGCATCAGTAGTGGGCATGAAGCAGACTAACCCATCTCACTGTAACCCCTAACAAAAAATGTAACTTTTTACTTTCAAACGTTTGCCAACAATAAATCAAATTGATGGTTTTCCTAGGAAAACAAAGATACAGAACAGTCTTCAAAACATCTGACCTCAGCTGGAAGTCTTTAGCTGAGCAGAAAAGGAAGGATATCTTCTATGAAATTATTTTTCCCAAACCTAACATTCCCTAAAAGAGTATATTAAGAATACTAAGATTCATCCCAATATTTAAGATTCTAGGCTCCGAATGTCCCCTTCACAAATGACAGGACAGCAGCCTGAGGTTTTAGGGCAACAGAGTAAAGAATACAAAACAAAATTTCACTGACATCTTTCGCTCTATTCGTCAGTCCTGATCCTCTAAACATCGTCACACACGTCCTCAAAGGGAATAAAAGAAATGGGCACAAAACTCATATACAGATGCCTAACTTGTTAGTCCTTATCAGATATATCCCTCAACCGGCTATACTAAATGCAAAACTTGGAAAATATCTTTGTTAAAGTAAATCTGAAATATATCTGAGAGATGATTTAATTTTCCATTTGATGATACACATAAATTTTAGTGGCTGTTCTACAGAGAAACCTAAACATTATACTCACATTTTGAGGCTGACACGATAGAATAGCCTATTTCTTTAGAAGAATTAATTTCAACTATAAATCCAAATGGCTTTAATATAAAAAACTGTCCCAGGAATCAGGGATGTGGCTCTGTCCTGGCAGGATAAATTCACAGCTTTCAGCATGTTTCCATCAGCTGTCAACTTTGGAGTAACAGAGCTGTCCACAGGATTCCTAAAACAGCCTGAAAACACTAAGCGGAATAAGACACAAATGAACCTACCTACAAAATAGAAACAGACTCACAGACATGGAGAACAGACTTGTGGTTGCCAAGGGGGAGGGGATTGGGGAGGGGGTGGACTGGAAGTTTGGGGTTAGCAGATGTAAGCTATTACATACAGAATGGATAAACAACAAGGCCCTACTGTATAGCACAGGGAACCATATTCAACATCCTGTGATGAACCATCATGGAAAAGAATATAAAAAAGAATGCATATGTATAACTGAGTCACTTTGCTGTACAGCAGAAATTAACACATTATAAATCAACTATACTTCAATTTTTAAAAATTATAAGAAACTGGATTGTCCACCGATTTAATTTATTCAGCACCTGTAGCAACCGGAGATGATTTTAACATAACTTGGATTTTAATTCCGTCTAAGTCCGAACATTAATTTTTGACCACAAGTATTCATGTCAGTACTGGCTTTCTGGTAAATTTTTTTAGTTAAATATTTTTTTTCTTTTTAATATTAAAACCATAAGCTTTTCTTTTCACACAGACTGTTAAAAAAAGATCTGGAGGGGTGGTCTAATTCATCCTTTATCAAGATAAGTAATGTTTTCCAAAGATACAAAACTTTTCAACTTAATATACAACAGCCTCCTTAATCTGAGCATTTACTCTTTTACCTAAAAGGATATGACCCCCCCAAAAATGGCAATATGGGTTAAAAAAGTATTTTCCAGTTGAATTTATACTAAAAAAAAAAATCATTCATATAATGCAACTAGATATATATATATATTTTTTTTTTTTTAAGGTCATATTTCCGTTAATAGAAAACAGAGTTAAGGCAGCCACATCTATGTCTGGACTAAAAAGCCCTTTGATCATTAAAGTTATCTAGATATATTTTTTACATTGTTTTTCATTTTCTTTGAACCACAGAAAGGATGCTTATTTCCCCCAATGGCATTTGCTGACATACTTCAGTTCAGGGAGCCTGCTGAAGATCTCTTTGCGGCTTCGTTCAGAAATCCCATTTCCAAGAAATATTTTTGTTCCATCAAATTCTTTGGCTCCTTTCTTACATTTGCCTTTAATATCAGAGTACACGGAAACAACATCTCCACCTTTCATAACTAGAGAAAGAAGAAAATCATATCACCCTGATCTATCTGTACTTTGGCAGAACAGTGCAAATTCGTTAAGTCTTCAAGCTTTAAGACTGGGGGTGCCTAGGGGCATCAGTAGTGGGCATGAAGCAGACTAACCCATCTCACTGTAACCCCTAACAAAAAATGTAACTTTTTACTTTCAAACGTTTGCCAACAATAAATCAAATTGATGGTTTTCCTAGGAAAACAAAGATACAGAACAGTCTTCAAAACATCTGACCTCAGCTGGAAGTCTTTAGCTGAGCAGAAAAGGAAGGATATCTTCTATGAAATTATTTTTCCCAAACCTAACATTCCCTAAAAGAGTATATTAAGAATACTAAGATTCATCCCAATATTTAAGATTCTAGGCTCCGAATGTCCCCTTCACAAATGACAGGACAGCAGCCTGAGGTTTTAGGGCAACAGAGTAAAGAATACAAAACAAAATTTCACTGACATCTTTCGCTCTATTCGTCAGTCCTGATCCTCTAAACATCGTCACACACGTCCTCAAAGGGAATAAAAGAAATGGGCACAAAACTCATATACAGATGCCTAACTTGTTAGTCCTTATCAGATATATCCCTCAACCGGCTATACTAAATGCAAAACTTGGAAAATATCTTTGTTAAAGTAAATCTGAAATATATCTGAGAGATGATTTAATTTTCCATTTGATGATACACATAAATTTTAGTGGCTGTTCTACAGAGAAACCTAAACATTATACTCACATTTTGAGGCTGACACGATTCCTGGAACATAGACGTGGGCTCCTCGTAAGACTGCATTGCCACACTGGGCTCCAACAATAACTTCACAGGGCTGTTGTTTTATATTATTCCTAGGGATGCAAGATGAGAGAAAGTGAACAGTGATACACCTCCAACGCCTGTCAACCTTTTCAGTGTTTCAATCTGAACCCTAAGTAAATAACCTCTTTGGTCTTCACCGTCCCATGGGAATGCCACTAATGAATAAATGAGAAAAAGCTGAAAAAAGATAAATACGGAAGAAATAGGGTTTTTTTTTTTTTAATTACAAAGAAGATGGACACTTGAGAAAAAGAAAATAGAAAGAGGATCCTATTCCAAGATAATAAGTGGCACCAAAAACTGCTTCATCAAATACAACAAACTACTGAATATAACAAAAAAGAAGCAGACCCACAGATATAAAGACCAAACTAGTGGCTACTAGTGGAGAGAGGGAGGTGGGGAAGGGCAAGAAAGGAGTAGGGGATTAATAGGTACAAACTATTATGTATAAAACAAGCTACAAGGATTATATGATACGGGAATATAGCCAATATTTTTTTCTTTATTGAAGTATAATTGATTTACAATGTTGAGTTAGTTTCAGGTGTACAGCAAAGTGATTCAGTTTTATATAGAGAGATATATAGATATAGATATTTCTTTTTCCCATATAGGCTATTACAAGATATTGAATGTAGTTCACTATGCTATACAGTAGCACCTTGTTGTTACCTATTTTATATACAGTAGTGTGGATCTGTTCATCCCAAACTCCTGACTTATCCCTCGCCCACCCCCTTTCCCCTTTGGTAACCATAAATTTGTTTTCTATGTCTCTATTTCCATTTTGTAAATAAATTCATTTGTATCATTTTTTTTTTAGATTCCACATGTAAGTGATATCATATGGTATTTGTCTTTCTCTGTCTGACTTACTTCACTTAGTATGATCATCTCTAGGTCCATCCATGTTGCTGCAAATGGCATGATTTCAGCAAAATAGCCAATGGTACAGCCAATATTTTATAACTATAAATGGAGCATAACCTTTAAAAACTGTGAATCACTATACTGTACACCTGTAACTTATATTGTACATCAGCTATACCTCAATTTAAAAATAATTAGGCAGGACTGAGGTCACAGGAAATGACACACAGGGTAGAACAGGAAAAGGGACCCCTTGGGGCCCAGCCTGGTATCTGCCATCACCAGCTCTGATGCGTTTCATGTGAGCATGGACATGATCAAGTGTTTCTATTCTAATCACCCAATGAAGCTTTATGTGGATTAAAATCACAACCCCCAAAGGAAAAAAAAAAAACTGCATCATTTAACAAGCATTACTGTTTCATAACAGCATTAGGAGAGAAGAGAAATAAAGTCCCTGCCTTCAAAGACTAAAACAAACAACATACAAGGAATTCAAAAATATTTCTAAAGTGGTAGATTGGTGCACAGTAAGTTATTAATATTTTAAACTAGACAAAGGTAAGTCTTCTTTTCTTCCTTTGCTATCCAGCTTTTTTGAGTGTTCTCCAAATTCTCAGCTCCCATCCATTCCTCAAATCACTGAAGCCTGGGTCTCACTTCCAAAACTCAGAGCGGCCTTTTTCAAAGGTCGGGGGGGGCTATGTGATTACCCCAAACCAACATCTTGAGCACTGCATGTCTGATGGGCTTCCCTGGTTGGCAACATTTCACATGTGCTGTCATAAATCCTTGCTGGGGGAATTAAGTGCGTTTTCTTCCCGTGATCTCCAAGTGATCAAACCTCAGTAAATCAGCTTCATCCTCCTTCCTGGTCCCACACTCCCACTGCCCATTCTCTAGCTATCTCTAGAAGAGGTTCATTCCCCCAGGTTCTAAAGCATGCCAAGCAGCTCGTCTCACTCTGAATCCTAAGCCTTGGCAATCTCATGAGTTCAATAATCACAAAAATTACCCACATATTCTCTTTGTTTAAATTTTACTGAAGTATATTTGATTTACAATGTTGTGCTAATTTCTGCTGTATAGCAAACTGATTCAGTTATACACATATTCTTTTTCATATTCTTTTCCATTATGGTTTATCAGAGGATACTGAATATAATTCCCTGTGCTATACAGTAGGACCTTGTTATTTTTCTTTAAACATTTTATAAACACGGCACATTTTTTTTTATACAGCAGGTTCTTATTAGTCATCCGTTTTATACGCATCAGTGTATACACGTCAACCCCAATGGCCCAATTCATCACACCACCACCACCACCACCCCGCCGCTTTCCCCCCTTGGTGTCCATACGTTTGTTCTCTACATCTGTGTCTCAATTTCTGCCCTGCAAACCGGTTCATCTGTACCATTTGTCTAGGTTCCACATACATGCGTTAATACACGATATTTGTTTGTCTTTCTGACTTACTTCACTCTGTATGAGTCTCTAGATCCATCCATATCTCAACAAATAACCCAATTTCGTTCCTTTTTATGGCTGAGTAATATTCCATTGTATATATGTATGATAACTTCTTTATCCATTTGCCTGTTGATGGGCACTTAGGTTGCTTCCATGACCTGGCTATTGTAAATAGTGCTGCAATGAATATTGGGGTGCATGTGTCTTTTTGAATTATGGTTTTCTCTGGGTATATGCCCACTAGTAGGATTGCTGGGTGGTATCATAGCTCTATTTTTAGATTTTTAAGGAACCTCCAGACTGCTCTCCATAGTGGCTGTATCACTCCACATTCTCACCAACAGTGCAGGAGGGTGCCCTTTTCTCCACACCCTCTCCAGCATTTGTTGTTTGTAGATTTTCTGATGATGCCCATTCTGACCGGTGTGAGGTGATACCTCACTGTAGTTTTGATTTGCATTTCTCTAATGATTAGTGATGTGGAGCAGCTTTTCATGTGCCTCTTGGCCATCTGTATGTCTTCTTTGGAGAAATGTCTATTTAGGTCTTCTGCCCATTTTTGGATTGGG
>NC_041224.1:8768277-8770989 GCF_002837175.3 Physeter macrocephalus | reverse complement strand
TTTGCAAATATTTTCTCCCATTCTGAGGGTTGTCTTTTGGTCTTGTTTATGGTTTCCTTTGCTGTGCAAAAGCTTTGAAGTTTCATTAGGTCCCATTTGTTTATTTTTGTTTTTATTTCCATTACTCTAGGAGGTGGATCAAAAAAGATCTTGCTGTGATTTATGTCAAAAAGTGTTCTTCCTATGTTTTCAGGACTTTGTTATTAACTCACATATTCTAATGATTAGACTTTCCAGACTGATTACCTGCAAGTAGCTATATATACATGTCCCACAGTTATTTCAAACTCAACAAGTCCTGAACAATGTTACGATTCTCTGACCCACTCCTCAAATCCTTGGTAACACCCCAATGATTTTCATCCTCCTATGTTTCCAGTCTTGAACAAAGTGCCATTATCTATCTGAATAGCCAGACTGCAAAGCCTGGCATCATCTTAAATCTCTTCTCCCTAAAACTTCTAACATTCACTGAGTTACCAAGTGATGCCCCCTCTAATTCTCTGACAGGTCTTCCGGGCCCATCCCCTGACATCAGACGTGCATCACCTCTTAACCTGATGACTGAGATAGTTTCCACGTTTTATCTTTGATTGCTTTCAGATCCTCCTGATGTCTCTGGTGTTCTTCAGTTCCATTCTGAAGTACCTAGATATGGATTTACCTTTACTTTTGGCTTCAGACATTTTATTTCTTAAATCTGACTTTCATCAATTCTGGAAAATTCTTTGTCATTATATTTTTGAATATTGTCTTTCCCCATTATTTCTATTCTCTACATCTGGGACTCATTAGAAACGTGTAGTGCCTTCTCATTCTTTTTTCCATGACTCAGTTTCATACTTTCAACTGCTTTACCTTCTTTACCTGCTGCATTCTGGGTAATTTCCTATGAGTCATCTTCTAGTTCATTAATTCTCTCATCTGTTGGGTCTTTTCTTCAGTTTAGCTCATTGAATGAGTTTTTAATTTTAATTTTATTTTTATTTCTAGAAATTCTTGTTCAATTCTTTTTTTCCCTCTTAGGGTCTTTTATGTTTTAGATTCTTCCTTTGTTTTTTATCATTTCAAGGAGACTGATTTTACAATCTCTACCAGTTAGCTCTATTTGCTACAGTTCTGGGGGAATCTAATCCCTTCAGTTTGTTGTATACACTGGTCCTCACTAGTGGTGGTTTGATTCCTAGTGCGGCTTCTAACTGTGAGAAAGGTGCATGGCCTGGGCTGACGGGTGCCACTCCAGAGTGGTTTCAAGCATCTCAGGAACTGGCTTAGGATCCAATTTTTATGTTAATTTCCCGAACTGCAGGTTTCCAGACCACTTGGGTGGTATGAATTTGAATTCCAAGCCCTTATAGGTATGAAACCTCTGAGTTCTGCATCTCAGAGATTTTTTTTTCCTCCAACTAAAAACTCCAAGGCAAGAGAGATCCAACTCCTAATTATTGCCTTGTACTGACTGCTGGATGTTTCTCACCTCCTAGCACCAGAATCCTCTTGTTAAAATCAAAGACCCCCCCCAGGGACTTCCCAGGTGGCACAGCAGTTAAGAATCCACCTGCCACGAATTCTATCAAACATTTAGAGAAGAGCTAACACCTATCCTTCTCAAACTCTTCCAAAAGATAGCAGAGGGATGAACACTGCCAAACTCATTCCATGAGGCCACCATAACCCTGATACCAAAACCAGACAAAGACGTCACAAAGAAAGAAAACTACAGGCCAATATCACTGACGAACACGGATGAAAAAATCCTCAACAAAATACTAGCAAACAGAATCCACCAGCACATTAAAAGGATCATACACCATGATCAAGTGGGGTTTATTCCAGCAATGCAAGGATTCTTCAATATACGCAAATCAATCAACGTGATACACCATATCAACAAATTGAAGGAGAAAAACCATATGATCATCTCAACAGATGCAGAGAAAGCTTTTGATGAAATTCAACACCAATTTATGATAAAAACCCTGTAGAAAGTAGGCATAGAGGGAACTTTCCTCAACATAATAAAGGCCATATATGACAAACCCACAGCCAGCATAATTCTCAATGGTGAAAAACTGAAACCATTTCCACTAAGATCAGGAACAAGACAAGGTTGCCCACTCTCACCACTCTTATTCAACATAGTTTTGGAAGTTCTAGCCACAGCAATCAGAGAAGAAAAAGAAATAAAAGGAATCCAAATAGGAAAAGAAGAAGTAAAGCTGTCACTGTTTGCAGATGACATGATACTATACATAGAGAATCCTAAGGAGGCTACCAGGAAACTACTAGAGCTAATCAATGAATTTGGCAAAGTAGCAGGATACAAAATTAATGCACAGAAATCTCTGGCATTCTTATACACTAATGATGAAAAATCTGAGAGTGAAATTAAGAAAACACTCCCATTTACCATTGCAACAAAAAGAATAAAATATCTAGGAATAAACCTACCTAAGGAGACAAAAAACTTGTATGCAGAAAACTATAAGACACTGATGAAAGAAATTAAAGATGATACAAATAGGTGGAGAAATATACCATGTTCTTGGATTGGAAGAATCAACATTGTGAAAATGACTCTACTACCCAAAGCAATCTACAGATTCAATGCAATCCCTATCAAACTACCACTAGCATTTTTTACAGAACTAGAAAAAAAAATTTCACAATTTGTATGGAAACACAAAAGACCCCAAATAGCAAAAGCAATCT
>NC_041224.1:8714596-8766472 GCF_002837175.3 Physeter macrocephalus | reverse complement strand
GATGAGAAGCCCGCGCACCGCAATGAAGAGTAGCCCCCGCTCACCGCAACTAGAGAAAGCCTATGTGCAGCAACAAAAGACCCAATGCAGCCAAAAATTAATTAAATTTTTTTTAAAAACCAAAGCCCATAAATTCAGGGGACCAAGCATTTTCTCCCTCAAATCCCCCCACCCTTAATCTTAGCTCACACACCACTCTGTTTTCAGTTACTCTTCATTCTAACCACTGAATATTTCACTTACGTTCTTAGTCACTCAACTGTGCATTTTATGACCTATTTTTTAGTCAGTATTCCTAGTCCTATGTAGCAGAAACATCCTCAAGTTATCTAGTTCACCATATTGCTGGGAATAAAAGACTGAAATAGTTCCCTAACTTGGCTCCAGTTTTGCAGTTCATCTTCTTTTGAAAAAAGTGTTTAACCTTTTTTGGCTGTAACCCAGGGTAAGAAATGCACTTAAATCACATCCCAGTACACGTGTGTACACACACACATACATTTATAGCAAACATTTCACGAAATACCTTACTATGTACAATCCAATATATTATAAAATACCCCATTTCTTTTTTTAAAAAAAGCCCATAAAAAACCAATTAAATTGATTTCACAACCTACTAATGGGTCATGATCTACACGCAGTTTGGAAAACATACCTTTATGCTACTACCAGTATTGTATTTCTAAAATCATGACTGTAATAAAAATTATTTGGCTCCTATATTCTATGCAAAAAACAAAACACTCCTTAGTTTAAAAGCAAAAACCCTTTACATTTCACAGTCTACCTCTCCTAACTACTTCAGCATCTTCTTTCACCAATCTCTCTGAGAACTGATTAGCCAAACCTGATCACTTTTGTCCCCAACCACCATCTGTTTTCACACCTCTGTACTTTCTGCATATGTTTTCTCTCTATCTCGCATACCCTTACCTACTTCACCTCCTCATCCACCTAATTCTTACTCACCTTCAAGGCTCAACTGAAGTAACATCTATTTGGAGAAAACCTTTACCCACTTCTTCGCACTCAGCCCTTCTTCTTCTATGCTCTAATGGTATTTAATTCACACCCCTGCCATGGCATCTATTGCAGTTTGACTTGTACCAGTATTCCCTGCTTTTAGAAACTACGTTTCATCCGTCTTTATAACGTCTTTGGGTCTCACACATAGCACCAATTCAAAAAATATCTTGTGAAATGGAACCTTGTAGGGTTAATCCGAAAGTTTTTTATGAGAATAACCATTTCATTCATGGCGAGAAGAGAATGGGAGACCACAAAGATGAGTCTTAACATAGTGGGCCACAACTGCTATCCTCTCTTTGGAAGGCCTGGTGACAAGGCTGGTCCGCGGCTAGTGTTCTGGAACTTAGACTCAGGGGAGTTCCCACGACTAGCTGATAAGGGGAGCTCACTGTGCTATACTGTTTGTACCAGTGTATTTGTCAACAAATGATATGGCTTATGGTGGACACTGCCTTTCTTTCTGGGAGGCTGGGATTTGGGTGCATACCAGGCAGGGGGTACCCACATAACCTGCCCCGGATGAAACTCCTGGACGCCGTGGCTCATTAGAGCTTCCCTGGCTGGTGACACCTCACACGTATGTTGTCAAGCTTGTTTCCTGAGGGAGTTAAGTGCACCCTGTATGACTCCACTGGAAAAAGACCCTACAGATTGCAAATGGTCTTCCCTAGACCTCATCCCATGCACCTTTTATTTTGCGGATGTTCCTTCAGATTCTTTCACTGATTAAATCATAGTCACGCATATGACTATATGCCGAGTGCCCTGAGTCCTCCCAGGGAATCACAGAGCCAGGGAGTGGTCTTGGGGGTCCCTCAGCACAAGAAGTAATTGTATAAAAATGTAAGATAGCATATGCAAGTGTCAAGGTGTACGTCAGCTTCACTGAAATTTTAGCGAGGAAATGTAAAAGTTGACGTAGGGCCATAAAAAATACTACAAGCTTGATTTTTATTGAACTGTTTCTAAATAAAGGAGTGAAGCAACAACATTAAAGAAAGATGATTTCCCAACTGAACAGTAATAAAGATTGGAGGAAAAATAGTAAGAAGGTACTTAATTGCACACAGCCAAAAATAAAAATAAACAGTAAAATAAACATTTTTTAAAAAATACTCCTGTATCGATGTAGAAAACAAACTTATGGTCATGGGGGGAGAGGAACGATAAATTGGGAGATTGGGATTGACATATACACACACTACTATATATAAAACAGACAACCAACAAGGGCCTACTGTATAGCACAGGGAACTCCATTCAATATTTTGTAACAGCTTATAAGGGAAAAGAATCTGAAAAGGAATATTTAACGGAGTCACTTTGCTGTACACCTGAAACTAACAACGCACTGTACATCAACTATAATTTGATAAAAAAATAAAAAATATTCTTATATGAAAAGAAGCCTGGCATTCTATTTTCTCTAAGTTTTTCAATAAAGTTGACACTGATACCATCAAAATCAGCATTACAACCTTATGTTCAATCTACTTACCAGTGATAAAACCTTCCTAACATTAAAATATATTTGATCAGTAAATTAAATAGCATGTTAAATAAAATGAAGGAACCTGAATTTTATGGTGCGAAATTACTTTTTAAATTGTTTACTGCCTATAAATAGTTTAACCTATGTTTTGATATCTTAAATAATTGGATGATGCTGAGCTTCTAGTACAAGATTAGTCAAAGAGTAAAAGTATAAATATATTCCTTTTCCTAAAGCCCACAGAAATGGGGAAAGGAAAACCTGAAAGAAAATTCCATTTGCAAAAAAAAAAAAATTCCATTTGCAAGAAAACGAAGAAACAGCTATTACCCAAATGATTAAGAAAAATCAGCTAAGATAGTAAAATTTGGATCAAACCTAGTTCCTCAACAGGGTATGAATGCTTCTGAAAAGGAAAGGCTTCTGGGTGCCTAAACAAATATTTACTGCTTAGATCCAGGACCAGAGGGTCAGATAGAGAAAAGGAGAATCTGGGAATGTCTTGTCAGTGTCCTGTTCCCTGCAGATAAAGATGAAAGTGGATCTGGACTGGCAAAATTGGCACAAGCAGACAATCTGTGTTTTCTGTAACAAAACTGGACAAACTGCCTAGAAGTAGCTAAGGGAAGAGAAGGGAAAGCGCAATCAACTCTGTCACTCCTCCCCTGAGTTCACTAAGCGTAAACAAAAATTAAAGCCCCCAACAAAAAAGCTGAGCTGGACCCCCTCACAGAGAGCCTTAGTCTTCTTCAGCTCAGCTCACCAGGACTAGAGTTGTGCCACCAGGAAAGACCTGGTGAAAGTATTCCTGAAAGACACATCCGATGAGTTGTCTAGGTATACCCTTGACCCGAAGTGCAAACTAGGTGAATCTATGTGAAAGTTTTCATTCAAGGACTCATTCAAACTGGGAACTATGTGTAGATACAGATGGCCCTGTCTACCCTCAGGTTCTGCATCCATGGATTCAACCAACCGCAGACAAAAAAAAAATTTTTTTTAATTCCAGAAAATTCCTAAAAGCAAAACTTGAATTTGCTGTGCACTGGCAACTACTTACCTAGTATTAAGTATCGTAAGTAATCTAGAAATGAAGGATGGGCATGAGTTACACGCAAACACTACACCATTTTATATGAGGCTTGAGCACCTGTGATTATTGCTACGTTGGGGCGGAGCGGGGTATCCTGAAACCAATCTCCCACGGATACCGAGGGACGTCTGTAGTACTAAACAAAGTTGTGATAAACAAAAGGCAGCACAAAATGTACAGACCAAAAAAGGGCAGAATTTCAAATAACCTCTCTATAGTTTCAAAGAAACTAAAAAGAACCTTAAAAAAGGGACATAATAACAACAACAAGATTAAAAAAATAAAGAACAAAAGTGAACTAGCCAAGCTCAGCAAGTAAAGGATAGTAAATCCTCTGACATTAAAGAGTTAATGTAACAGGCTTGCGACAGCTATTCTTAGAAAGGCCTGCTTGGAAGGTCGGCCCTCGGCCGGCATCTGGAAACTTGACTGGCAAACAGTTCCCAGCACTGATATAAAACCACCTCTTATAAGAGTGAATTACTGTTCCTAAACTGTTCGTCCAAGCTGTGTGGTTATGCTGAACACCTGCTTTCCTTTTGCGAGCCTGGAATTTCATTACATGCCAGGCAGAGGGCGCCCAGATGACCAGCACCCAACTAAAACCTTGGGTGCCGGGTCTCTAATGGGCTCCTCTCATAGACAATGATGCTATACATGTCACAACTGACTGCTGGAAGGATGAAGCCTGTCCTGGTAGCTCCACGGGGACAGACTCCTGGAAGCTTGCGCCTGGTTTCCTCCAGACTTCACCCCGCATGCCTTTTCCCTCTGCTGACTCTGCTTTTGTACCCCTTTCGTGTAATAAATCCCCGCCATGAGCCTGACTAGATGCTGAGTCCTGTGAGTCCTTCCAGCCCGTCACAAGACCCTGGGCTGTCTGGGGGTGTCCCAACACAGGGAGCATCTGTACCGGAAAACCAACATATAGAGTACCAGTGTCCTCCTAACAGAGATCAGAAATATGTAACAGAAAAATATTCAAAGAACTACCAGAAGACTTGTAATTTTAAAATTACATTGCATTTCAATGAAAATCAAGGAGAATAATAATTATTATTATTATAAATATTAATAACAATTATTATTATTATTATTAGGTATATCCTAGTGAAGTTTCTAAAGTCCAGTGCCTAAGAATCCCATAGATCTCCAAGTGAAAAATCAAGATTCTGTTGTAAGGGGGAAAATATTTTTTGGCCTCAGATTTCTTCATAGCAACACGTGAGGCCATAAGATTGTAGAAGCAGTGTCTACAAAGGGCTGAGGGAAATAACATGTGACCTGAAATGACTATAATCAGCCTATAAGTTGTTGTTTAAATATAAAGGCAACAAGCAATTCTCGAGCAAGAAAGGAAACAGAGCGTACAAGAGACATACTTGGGGGAAGGGAAGCAGGTGCTGGAGACCTGCTAAATGACACAATTCGATCAACCAAGAGATCAATTAAGATAAAGAACTCAGAAATAAACTGCCAATACGGCTACAAGCAAGCACTGCATTCATTTGAATTATGCTTGAAGAATAAAAATGTTACAAGGCTTTACATTGTTAAAAAACCAACAGTAAATAAAAATTGGTTGGTGGAGGTTTTAGGGCAAATTTAAGCATAAGAATTTCTTCAATTTTCATAGTGGAAAGTCAAAAGATACCTAATAAAAGTGATGATGAGTTTAAAAGACAAAAAAGAGCCGAACTGCTCCTTTTAGAAACGAAAGGTAGGTATATGAATCCACAATCCTAAAAGATTTCTTAGTGCTTTCCTGTAGTAACTCACCACTTGTGTTTTATAGTTCACTAACGCTTTAACTTTTTTTTAACTTTTTATTCACTTTCGGCTGCGTTTTTGGTCTTCGTTGCTGCGCACGGGCTTTCTTTAGCTGGAGTGAACGGGAGCTACTCTTTGTTGCGGTGCTCGGGCTTCTCGTTGTGGCGCACAGGATCTAGGGGCATGGGCTTCAGTAGTTGTGGCGCACGGGCATAGCTGCTCCGCAGCATGTGGGATCTTCCCGGACCAGGGCTCAAACCCATGTCCTCTGCATTGGCAGGCGGATTCTTAACCACTGCGCCACCAGGGAAGTCCCCACTAATGTTTTAATGAGTAGTTTAGCTCACCACAAAGAACAGATGAAAGGATTATTACGTAGCCAGTAAAAAGAATGAAATAGTGTTATATAGGATTATGGAAAACTATGGAGTCCACAGTACATTCTGAAATGAATCACAGGTCTCAAAAGACCTGTGGCTGTGATCAACTGTAGTAACTAGTTGGTTTAAAACTAGGAGATGAAAGAAATCAGAACAGTAGTTTCCTGGTAGGGGGGAAGAATGCAGAGGATTTTCTGGGTGATGGAAATGGTGTATATCTTGATGGGGGTGAGTCTTGACTATACAGTTGTATGAATTTACCAAAACTCAGCAAATATTACACTTAATTAAGGTCTCTGCATTTCACTAACGCAAATTGCCCCTTAACAAAGAGCTAGAAGAAGGAGTTTACAAAATTGGGACTCGCCTGGTGGTCCAGTGGTAAAGAATCCGCCTTCCAACGCAGGGGACGTGGTTTCAATCCCCGGTTGGTGAACTAAGATCCCACGTGCCGCGGGGCAACTAAGCCCACGCGCCACAACTACGGAGCTCGCACACCTCAATGAGAGCCCGCGTGCTGCAAACTACAGAGCCCAAGCACCACAACTACAGAGAAGCCCCAGCGCTGCAACGAAAGATCCCGCAAGCCTCAACGAAGATCCCGCGTGCCACAACTAAGACCCAACAGCCAAAAAAAGAAAAACGGAGTTTACAAAATCAATTTTTTTAATTGCAGAATACGTGCTTATGGTAAAAAAAAAAAAAAGACAGAAATGTTACAAGTGAAAATCTCCTCTTACCTAGTTTCTCCCAATCCAACTTCCTCAGAGTTAATCCCTGTCAACCGTTGGGTGTGCTATACCCTCCAGACTTTTGTCCGTATGTTAATAAATATATATAAATCTGTAGTTGTGTGTGTTTTTTAATTGCAAAAGAAATGTGATTTCTTACATTCCTACACAGAGCAACATGCTTTTGGTATTTAATTTATCGAGAACATCACCTGTTATTTGTACATATAATTCTCCCACATTAAAGGCCATATAAAAAATAATAATAATAAAGGCCATATAATATTCCACTGCGTGGATAAACCAAAAACCACTGCTCTACTGTTGACCACTAAATTACTTTAAAGCTTTAACAAAATGAGCATTTTTATGTTTATTGTAAGTCTTAGGGATATTAAAAATTTTTGATCACAATTAGGGATTTTCAATACAGTGGATTTTCAAGCAGTGGACTCAAGATATACAAGTAAACAAACATAAAAGTGATTTTCTTACAGAATGGAAAAAAATCAATCACTGCACAGCAGAAACCAACACAACATTGTAAAGCAATTATACTCCAATAAAGATGTTTGAAAAGAAAAGAAAACGTGATATAACACAGAAAAAAAAATCAATCACTGCACTAAATGCAACTACAATGCATTACTCTCAAGGTATCTGGGCCCATTCCTAGTGTTCTTTTGTAATATTTTCCACGAAAGACTATAGAATTAGCATTTATCAAGTTTGTGAATTCCTATCTAAATAAAATGGCTAATAATGGAGCAACTTAGTACTGTCACCAAACAGTAAAAAAGAACCTGTGACATTTTTATTTAGAAGAATACAATTTGAAAATGAAATAGTTACAAACCTAGGTCCAATAACAGGAATAAGTAAGACATCCTGAAGGTCTGGATGTTGAAGAATAGGAAAACTTAATCCGCTAAACTGCTGTTAAAAATAAACACATAGGATTACAAAGCAATCAATATATCGGTTAAATTTCAAATTACAGAGCTTTTCAGTGTCATTACCTAGCAGAGTACGGTAATGAGTTTGATTTAGGGTATTTTCACTTTATTCCACGGGATACTATAAAAAATCAAAGACTTCAAAACAACAACATTTTCTCTATAATTTGATTCTCAAGTGTCTTGACTTCTTTACAAGTAAAAGGCTCAATTTTGCTTACTGTTTTTGACTCTGTAAACACGAACCATGTTGACCTTACGTGACTTACTCTGTAAACACGTATCCAATATAGAATTGCATGAACAGGACATTAAAGATTGAGATTATTAAATGCTATTTATTATATATTATCAACACTGGATGCCATGTCAGTTGGATGACATGAAAAAGGAAAAGCCTGGCTCAGGATTTTCAGTATCCTCTACCATACTTGGCCTTCAGACTGGAAATAAGTGCAGGGCCAGTGGCATAGGTGCCGGGGCCAACTCCCAGTCTCATGGGAGCCAACTCTGTGCAGCTCTTCCCAACTCCACGGTCATGCTGGTAGCTTGAAATCGACCAGAGTGAGAGCATTTACACCACAAAACTCAGCCAACACCACACACCAGCGTTATTTTTCCCAGAAAGTGGGTTGTGCAGTGTGTACCAGCACACCACAGTTGCAGGCGGAAGACAACTGGGCGCTCCACGCGGGAGAGTGGACGGGACAGCAAGGACTGGGCGCCCTATCCGAGGGCAACAGGCAAACCCTGGAGAACACGTCTCTGCCGTGTAGCCTAGGGATTATCAACTCACTCATTTTCACATAATACACCAAAGAGCAGTGACCATAACAGATATTTGCATTGCCTTGTAGTGGCCATACACCACCTACAGAAAACTTCCAAAATCAACCTATTTCTAAGTTGATAAGGAAAGAAAAAAAATTCTTCAGATTTTAGAAATCTAACTGTATTTCTACCAAGTCAACAGCTCTTCTGCCTTCTGCTTCTTCCTGGCAAAGGATACTGTGAACTAACCATATCCAACAGAACAGTAAGAAATCTTAAGGGCAAACTCATTCAGACAAACCTCTCTCCCTTTTTTCCCCTCTCTCCCTCATGTTCTCTCATTGTTTGATACTTTACAGCGCCCAGACTATGCATCCTTCCAAGGAGAAGAGAATGAATTTTGCCGTTTGTTTTTGTTTTGCTTTGGAAGTACTATTTCTTTATACTATAGAAATAGTCTACATAGAGATCAAGCCTCCTCAGGCCAAGGTTTTCCTTCTCTCCCTTTGTATCAGATATTAAAATGATACAGAAGGGCTTCCCTGGTGGCGCAGTGGTTGAGAGTCCGCCTGCCGATGCGGGAGATGCGTGCCCCGGTCCGGGAGGATCCCGCATGCCGCGGAGCGGCTGGGCCCGTGAGCCGTGCCCGCTGGGCCTGCGCGTCCGGAGCCTGTGCTCTGCAGTGGGAGAGGCCGCAGCAGTGAGAGGCCCGCGTACCACCAAAAAAAAAAAAAAAAAAAAAAAAGATACAGAAATAAAACTTTTATAAAACCACACATCTGTAACTTCCATAAAACACCACAAACTTTTTTTAAACTAAGCATATCACCTGCTTTTCTGTTTGTTTCTACCCCATGCCCTTTTTAATACAGCCTTAGTGAGGTTAATTTACATACCATAAAATGTACCATTTTAAACGCACAAGTCAATGATTTTTAGTAAATTTACAGAATTGTGTGACCATCACTAGAATCCAATTTTTTTTTTTTTTTTTTTTTTTTTGCGGTACGCAGGCCTCTCACCGTTGTGGCCTCTCCCGTTGCGGAGCACAGGCTCCGGACGCGCAGGCCCAGCGGCCACGGCTCACGGGCCCAGCCGCTCCGCGGCACGTGGGATCCTCCCGGACCGGGGCACGAACCCGCGTCCCCTGCATCGGCAGGCGGACTCGCAACCACTGCGCCACCAGGGAAGCCCGGAATCCAATTCTAGACCCTGTCCATCAACACACACTGATCCCTCAGGCTCATCTGCAGCCAATCCCTGTTCCCAGCTCTAACCCCAGGCAACCACTAGCCTACTTTCTTCCTCTAGAAATCTGCCGCCTTTTCGAGACATCTCATAGAAACAGGATCATACAATGCAGACTGTCTTGTGTGCGGCTTCTTTCACTCACTATAGTGTTTCTGAGGTTCACCCAAGTGGTAGCATGTATCAGTTCACCACTTTCACTGCTGTACTGTTCCCCTGTGTGAACATACCACGTTTCGTTTTTCTATTCACCAGTCGATGGACATTTGGATAGCTTCTCCCTTTAACTTTTTAAGAGACCACCAAACTGTCTTCCAAAGAAGCCAAACCACTTGACTTTCCCACCTGCAACATATAAAGGTTCCAGTTTCTCCACAACCTTCACCAGTCTCTTTTTTGCAAAAGAAAGGAGATGTACAATCTAAACCCTCCTGCGAATCTCCTTTCCTGCTGCAAACAGGCACTGCTCAAACCACCAGATACTTACCTAGTGCCCACGACCCAACCTCCTCAGCCTTATCTTAACCTTCAAGGAAAGGGACTCAAAAGCCTGGAGTGATTTCATCGGCCTGCTCTTAGACACAACCCCTGAGATCTTCTATTCCCATCACAGTGGGATCCTAGATTATCTAACTCTAGGAATAATGTGCTAGAAAAGAAAACAATCTGCATCTGCCTGAGTTATGGACACCTTACGGGCCTCAGAACAGTTTCCTTCCTACTGAAAACCTACATGCATGACTACATAAAAGTAATAATCTTAGTTGCTTAGAGGAACTGCTTATATTTTATGCCTAACGCCACTACTCTCAATAAAATTACCACTCATTAAAAATCAGATTAACCTTTCTCCAAGTCTTATTTAAAATTATTATACTAAGTTTTGCTCTCATACAGCCAGAAATCATAGCTGGTTCTTCTTATAACCTGGTCATCTCCTCACAACTGGAAGTTCATAGAATTGTTCTTAAAGAGAATATGATAAACGTTCCACAAATGTAATGAGATTAAAGACAAAAAATAAATGAATCAAACAACAAGGTCCTATTTGTACAGCACAGGGAACTATATTCAATATCCTGTAATAAACCATAATGGAAAAGAATATGAAAAAGAATATTTATATGCATAACTGAGTCACTTTGCTGTACAGGAGAAATTAACACACCCTTGTAAATCAACTATACATCCATAAAATTTTTTTAAAAAGAATACCAGTGAAAATTCTCTGAAAATTTCTGTAAGTTATATCCAGAGTAAACTGATAACACAGCCTGTGATATACAACTGCAAGTCTTTTAAGCATGCTTACTTCTTCCTTTTCATTTAGGCAGTTATTAGGTAGAAATAGGCCTCCTGACACCCATCATGGTTATTTGTTCGAAGAGATTTAATAACTACAAAATACAACTTGAAGTACCCTCTCCAAGCATCTGTTTTCCTCCATCTTACATTTCTTTGGAGGTAAGTTTCAGTGCACAGTGTATGAAACACAAAATGCACAGCTTTGGGTTTTCTTTCTGGTTTAAAAAAATTTTTAATACAATTTTCAAAGGTTACCTTTCATTTACAGTTACTACAAAATACTGGCTGTCTTCCCCGTGTTGTACAACACATCCTTGAGCCTGTCCTACACCCAACAGTTTGTCCCTCCCCCTCCCACCCCTCTACTGCTCCTCCCCCTCCCTCCCCACTGGTAACCACTTGTTTGTTCTCTGTATCTGTGAGTTTGCTTCTTTTTTGTTATATTCACTAGTTAGTTGTATTTTTCAGATTCCACATATAAGTGACATCACGCAGTATTTGTCTTTCACTATCTGACTTATTTCACTTATAAAATGTACAGCTTTTGAAAGCAAAGAAGACAATATAAACAAGAAAACGCCAACATTATTTTTCTGCTTGGAACTTTGAAAATGCCATTTTATAATACTGTTTTCACTTACAGAAAATGAGTATGATGCCAAAACTATTTTATTGGTTGAACAAAAAAAATTTGTGTTGTTGTATCTTTAAAATATATCTTTACATCATTTTCCTTTTATTATATTTAATTAAATTATTATATTAAAATAAAAAATATAATCCTACAGGTAATCAGTAGGCACCTCCTTACCTCTGGGCTCACCCTGGCTACGTGATCTGCCCTCATGGTCGTTATATGCTGCTTATTACAATACCAAAGACTTTTAGGGTTAGAATGGACCGCTTATGTATTTTAATGACAAAGCAACAGAGGCCCAGAGGGGTCGAGTGACCTATCCAGTCACTAAATTAATTCACAATCAGAAGTACTAGGTTCAAGTTCTAGCAAGAGCTCTCACTACGTAGTAACCTTGAACAATATTCGTGATCCTCAGTTTCCTTATTTGTAAACTTGTAATGGTATATCGTTCACATGATATTAGTGAGGAGTGACATGACATAGATTGTAGAAATCTAATTCTGTACATAATGACAAAAGTGTGCACGAACCTTCTGAAGCTCATCAAATAACAGACTTTTCACATGCTGTACTGAGGCTAGATGCGTATTTACTCTGACGGTAGTGAATGATGGAGGGCAGGACAACTTATGTAACAGAGTTTCAAACTTCCTCTCTGCTGCTTCTTTACCTAAAGCAGACACAACCTGAAAAGAAGAAAAGAACAAGTTAATGTTTCAGTTTCATTATACAAATTAAAAATATTAAGCAGGATATATGTCTATACATTTGTTCCAACTAATGAAACATCATTCGGCAATTATTCGGTTCCATTTCACTTTTCTGCATTGTTTATGTGTTAATAACACTAAGGGAATCGCGGTATTTCACAGGGTTATGATAATAAACACCTAGTGAAACACCAGACAAAAAGGGCTTAGAAAACCCTGCCTCGGGCTTCCCTGGTGGCGCAGTGGTTAAGAATCTACCTGCCAATGCAGGGGACACAGGTTCGAGCCCTGGTCCGGAAAGATCCCACGTACCGCGGAGCAACTAGGCCAGTACGCCACAACTACTGAGCCTGCACTCTAGCGCCCGCAAGCCACAACTACTGAGCCCGTGTGCCACAACTAATGAAACCCGCGCGCCTAGACCCCGTGCTCCGCAACAAGAGAAGCCACCGCAATGAGAAGCCCGCGCACCGCAGCAAAGAGCAGCCCCCGCTCGCGGCAACTAGAGAGAGCCTGCACGCAGCAACAAAGACCCAACAGAGCCAAAAATAAAATAATTTAAAAATTTTTTAAAACACTGCCTCACTTCAAAGCATTATTAACATTTTTAACGTATCTGCTATGCTACATTTATTCATATAAACTCTGGATTTCATTCTACTTATTTCTAAAAACATTAACTGTTAACATCACTTCTGTAGAATTAGTTCCTTGCTAACCTCGTATCCTAGAGCAAATTGGTTAGTAACGTTTTAAAACACCAATACTTTAAGAGTAAGTAACACTGATACCGTCACCCAAAGAGCCCCCACAACATCAGCTTCTTAATATGGTATCATTAAATGTAACAGATAGATATTGTCCAAAAAAAGACAGGTAGCAAGATACCTGTCAGAAATAAAGTTATAAAGACTCAAACGACCAAGTTTCCTTGTAATTAACTAAAGCTTTTGAGACCCGTATTTCCCCATTTTTTGTCATCTTTGACAATGCCCTGCCTCACAGAATCTTCATAAACCACTTGCCAGCCTAATAATCCACTAGCCTAAAAATATTAGTACTCTCTCAAGGTTTGCTTTTTTTAACTGAATGTTCCACTACCTTTGATACTTTTTACAGAGGGATGGTTTTTCTTTTTGTAAAATCGTATAGTTAGTGGGTTTGAGGCAGATGTGGTGTCAAAGACAGACATTTGAATCTTTTTTTAATAAAACAATGTTAACCATTTTAAAAACTGCTGGGGAAAAAAAAATGCTGACTGCCTCTATTTCTCTTAATACGCTCCTTATACTATAAGTTCTTTGAAATCAAGAAGGTATTTTCTCTTTCCGTACTGTCTTGCCCCTTAACATAACCTCTGGAAATAAAATGTAGAAATCAAACCTAGAAGTCATGGCTTCACCAACATCTTTGAAAACGAGTAACATTTATGCGGCTTTACTTCGAATAGAAAACCAAAGATCTGGAAAATACAAAATTGCCTACAGGCGGGATGGTAAGGTGGAGAGAGCACAGGCTTGGCAAACAAAGACAATCAACATTCACTGAGGACTTCTGGGCTCGGCACTGCCAGCAGCACACAGAAGCAACATTTGTGGAGGACCTATTAGGCGCCAAAACGATGCCAGGTGCTTGCACTTAACGATTAATACGTTAAAACAACCTTGAAATGTTAGTACTGTTAACCGTCCTCAAATTTCACAGAAAAGGAAAGAAAGGTTAAGGGATGTGAAGTAACTGACTCAAAGCACTAGGATGCAAACCAGGGGCTTGGGGTCCCAAATCCATTCCTTTTCCCATTGGACCTGAGCTCTTTACCTTCACATTTCAACACTGTTACATGACAGCGGTATCAATTTGATTCAGTAACGTCGCTCCTTGGACCCTCAGTTCTCTCACCTACAAAAAATGGAGAGGAAATCTCTACCAAAAAAAGACTACGCAGATTAAGATGTAAAGGTCTGCAGTTCATCTAGCACAACTGGTGGCATTTAAGAAGCACTCACTGAACGATAGTAAACCTTCCACCTGAGTGCCAGGGCAGGAACTCTAAGAGTACAGGCGTTTCTTCTCTACAGGACTTAAATTATCGGAGACGGGGATATTGTCTTGCTCACCCTTGTAATCCTTTCAGTGCATTCCTGCCTCCAGACACACACCGCTTTTTCCCCCTCCCTCCTTTCCCATTCCTAAATGTTAAAGCATACACCCCATACACCTCTTAGCTCGGAAAGCATTCATTAAATACCTGCAGAAAGATATTAGTATATTTTACATTCGGAAAGACGAATACCAAGAAACAACGGCTGTAAACATTAGATTGCCTTTTAGATTATTTTTCTATTTCTCTAGAGCGTGTAAATATTTGAATTTTTGCAAATAGCATCTAACGTGTTTTTCTGACCTACCTCCTCATTCATAAAGCCCGCTTTCAGATAGTTTTCAACCTCAAGTCTCAAAGATATTTTAGGGAAAATAGACATTTTCCTATCGCTTAGTTCTCCTCCACGACAAATGCTGGAAAACGGTGGTTTTTCTCTCTCCGAATTACACGGAGCGTCTGGGCAATGAATACCACCCACAACGTGCCGGGACCACCGATGCCCGGGAAGAGCGCGCTGCTCATGCCGAGTTAAAATGGGAAACGCGGAGGAACTTCCACGCCTTCTGGAGCTTGGCCAGTTTGCAGCGGCTTCCTCTCCTCCCAGGTCCTTCTTTAGCTACGCCCACGGAAATCACTGCGAGGCAACGCCACTCACGTTGCAGAGAAAAAAAAAACAAAACAAAACAAAACAAAACCGTGAGGAGTGAAGCCGCCGTGAACTGGGAAGAGATGTGGAAACCCGGCTGGAATCACCTCGGCCTAATCGCCAGTCCCCCGGCCCCAGTTTCTCAGCAGAAAGCCGCTTCCGGCATGCGTCTCTTCCGGCAATGCGGCCCACCCCTCCTTCCCCTGCCCTCCAATCCGCGGCCGCAGATTGCCGCTACGTCACGTCTCCGGAGTTTCCCAGCTCCGCCCGCGGCGCATCCAAGTGCAGCGGGCCTGGGCGGGCGCTTTAAGGGGATGGAGGAGGAGCTGCCTCCGGGACCTGCAAACACATCCAGCTGTCAGGCGGAGCTGGGCGGGCAGAGCTGGGTGCCAATTGGGGAGGGTTGAGTCGTGCTAGCCTGAATAAGGTGAGGAGTCAATCAGTTACCAGCTAGGTGACCTCCAAAGAAAGAATGAAACCAGAATTTATTTGGGCCTATCATCCACCCTTTGATTTTCTGAAATTACCTTCCCTCTCTTAGGCTTGCTGGTCTGACTTCAGTTGTGAATAAACAACATTATTCACATTTTTAAAAGCTGGGTTAATGGTCTTGTACTATCCATACATGCTCAGGTAAAACTTTAAAACGCACAGGTAGTTTTTACAGTTAGTTGAATAAGACTAACAGGTACCCTGTATCGGAGCTGATTTCTACTTTAAAGCTCGGGAGACCTTTGGCGTAATCTTTGTGTTACAGGGGAAAGATTCAAAGGGAGAAGGGACCTAATGAAAGTCGCATAGTTTCCTGTGATTGAATAGGAAACTAGAAATAATTCTTCTGTCTCCGAGACAGTGTTTTTTGAAACACACCGTTGTCGTTAACACAGAACTGTAGGAAGTTTTTTCTTAAGTATTTTTCTCTTTAAATCTCACACGGAGGTGTTTTTAAAAGTATGATACACTCTCACAATGAGTGAGAACGTCAGGATAAAGAACATAGCCACGTGGCTTCTACTCTTTCCACCACGGCATATTTCGTCAGTAAATTTATGGAATTCTTCTGTGGCTAAATCATGTGAAAGTGATCAGGAAAATATCTAGTCCAGCCATTTCCAAAGGAATTTTTGCAACCTCAAGATTGTGACCACAGCACCAATAATGTTTGGAATCGATATCTAGGAGAAAAGGGAGAGGAAGGAACAAGGTGAACTAGATTGTAAACTCTGAGAAGGTAGAGACTTTACCTCACTGCTGCAGACCCAGTGCCTACCACGTAGGCACTCAAATATTGAAGGAGTAGATGAATAAGTGGATGGACAGCTCTGTAAACCAGAGAAAGGACGTGCTGATAAAGCATATATTGATATTTGCTGGACATTAGTTCACTAGTTCAGCACTTGGGAACAGTGCTGAGGACATTTAGACAATCTTTGGCTAGACATCACTGAAGTGACAGTTATGTTGATGACGAGGTCTCTTGGTGTTCTAAAGTTGGTCCATATTACAGATCTGAAGTTGGCATAGTAAATACATATTGTCTAAGCAAAAGAAGACACCTATAACTCCACGCTTCCACTGCTGGGGGCCTGGGTTCAATCCCTGGTGGGGGGACTAAGATCCCACATGCCGTGCGGTGTGGCCTAAATAAATAAATAAAAAGAAAATGTAAGCTTTAAAAAAACGAAGAAGAAGATCCCTATAAGAATACACCCATATAAGGGTCATTGGGGTTTTGTGTTCTCAATGGGATGATATGGCCCCCAATGTGGGGAGAGCAAAACAAAATCTTAGATATAATCATATAATCTTAATTTCAATTTGTGGTGCTCCAAAACTTTCCTTTTACCCCCCCCAAAAAACATAAAAACCCTATTTCTCAATATTTAATTTCATGAAGAAGGCATGAGAGGATTAGGGAAAAAAAGCGTCTAGGAAAGGCTGGAAATCTATCAATCTCAATTCATCTGGAGACTAACCTCCATAAGTACATATTGGCTCAGAATGGATCCTAGACCTCCCTAAATGTAAAATCTATATCTATAAAGCTTCTAGAATAAAACATAGGAGTAACCAGAGTTACCCTACAGCCAACAAGGTCAGAGGAGCAGTCAAGAGAACTTAACCCCTGGGACAGGATTATGATGAGGCAAGAGAGGCCCCTAGTGTGCACCCCTTAAGGAGGCCCTTGCTCTCACGTGTGAGCCCTGAGAGCACCCCCTCCAATTTGTGACTGTCCCCCCTGGGCTCGCCATCATCTCCACACTGCATCTCTTGCCATCACTGACAGCTCCAAATCCATAAAGAAAGACAGATTGTATTGCCCAAGCAGCAATACAGCTTACATCACAGCCCGGACCTGCGATGCAGACCCCTTTTCTGCCCAAGGCCCAACTCAAATGTGGCCGTCTTCCACGTCACATGCTTGACGTGCTGGGTCAGTACTTGGAGTTGCGGGACGTGTCGTCACCAGAAGCCAAAGAGACCAGCCAGATACTGTACTTCCTTCTTTGTAGTAGGGTGTGCATTATCACTGGGGGTGATGTCATCGTAATGGGGGCAAAAGGTGGTTCGAAGGGGGTGAAAAATGTATACAATACAATGGTTTGTGGTCCTCCAAAGGCCACAGTAACCTCAACAAATATACAGTATACCTGTACTGTTAATATTCCATTATGGGGAAGTTGTTAGACGAAAAAAATACCTTAAAAGTTTCCTTAGCAGGGCATTAACGACAACAAGCTTGAAAATCAATGTATTGTAAGGGAAGATGGAACAAAAAATGACATCCTTTGAAGAGGATGTTCCAACATGCCCCTGACCTCTAAAGTATTTACTCAAGTGGTGGGTCCCAGAGTCTTGAAGAGCTTATCTCCCCACCCACCCCACCCCACCCCAGAACGTAAGTGTCAGAAAATGCCTGTTACACCAAGGGCAACTACTGTGCTCAGCTCGGCCAGATCCAGCCTCAGATCGGGGCCCTGGAGGAGCAGGTGTACCAGGTCAGAACTGAGACCGAGGGCCAGAACCTGCAGTATGAGCAGCCCCTCAACATCAAGGTCCACCTGGAAAAGGAAGCTGGGACCTACTGTCTCCTCATGGGTGGAGATGATGGAGCTTGCAAGTCTGGAGGCTGCAAGTCGAAAGATTATGGACCTGGAAATGTGGGAAACCAAGTCAACGATGCGGCCAAGCCTTAGGGGATAAGAGAGTTCCCGAGGAGGTTAGACCAACGCAGCAAAATACTTACACCAGGCTGCACTCTGTGGCAGAGAGATCTCAAAGCAATTAACGTGGTACACAAGAGAGAGCGTGTGCCAAATACTCTCTGAGAAGAGAAGGCGTTAAATATCTGTCTGGAAAAGCAAGCAAGTCTAAGAAAAAGGTCTGTCCTCTTGTCTTGCTGTTACCGAAATATAATCTCTATCTGGGCAACCAATAGCATTATCGATAGTATCTTCCCATTCATCTGGAAGAACGTCACATACAATGTGATGACCCATCTGATTACACTACAGAAAATGTTGTCAATTCTTGGTAGTCAATAAACCTTCCTTTAGCAAATTAAAAAAAAAAATGCCCATCACAAGCTGGGTTCTGTTAGATCCACCAAGTCATAAATATGCGTGAACCCAGCAGCAACCCATCACGAGACGGCAAAGGTACATCTGGGGTTAAGCATGAACAAGAGTAATCTACATAAGGAAGTAACCTGTACCCCCATGTCACCCACCACAGTTGCACCAGTGCTTCTGCCTCAGCTCAAATCTCTGGCTCTTTGGGGGGGTTCTACTACCAGCTGAATGAGAAGAAAAATTTAGAGGCTGGTTTTCAGTTCAGTTGTCTAGGCATGTGGGTAGAAGACAAAAATAGATACTGGTGGGACTACAGTCATAGTTAGGGGTGACCTTGAATGACAGTGTCAAGGGAAGTTTTTCCTGATGAGAGAATCTGTGAGCAGTGTATTTGCTACCCACTTTGCATGGAGGAAGTGGCTCAAGATGAGAATATATATTGACTCCTGGGTGGCAGCCAACTGCCTGGCCTGCTCATCAACCCCCTGGGCTCGCCATCATCTCCACACTGCATCTCTTGCCATCACTGACAGCTCCAAATCCATAAAGAAAGACAGATTGTATTGCCCAAGCAGCAATACAGCTTGCATCACAGCCCGGACCTGCGATGCAGTCCCCTTTTCTGCCCAAGGCCCAACTCAAATGTGGCCGTCTTCCACGTCACATGCTTGACGTGCTGGGTCAGTACTTGGAGTTGCGGGACGTGTCGTCACCAGAAGCCAAAGAGACCAGCCAGATACTGTACTTCCTTCTTTGTAGTAGGGTGTGCATTATCACTGGGGGTGATGTCATCGTAATGGGGGCAAAAGGTGGTTCTAAGGGGGTGAAAAATGTATACAATACAATAGTTTGTGGTCCTCCAAAGGCCACAGTAACCTCAACAAATATACAGTATACCTGTACTGTTAATATTCCATTATGGGGAAGTTGTTAGACGAAAAAAATACCTTAAAAGTTTCCTTAGCAGGGCATTAACGACAACAAGCTTGAAAATCAATGTATTGTAAGGGAAGACGGAACAAAAAATGACATCCTTTGAAGAGGATGTTCCAACATGCCCCTGACCTCTAAAGTATTTACTCAAGTGGTGGGTCCCAGAGTCTTGAAGAGCTTATCTCCCCACCCACCCCACCCCACCCCAGAACGTAAGTGTCAGAAAATGCCTGTTACACCAAGGGCAACTACTGTGCTCAGCTCGGCCAGATCCAGCCTCAGATCGGGGCCCTGGAGGAGCAGGTGTACCAGGTCAGAACTGAGACCGAGGGCCAGAACCTGCAGTATGAGCAGCCCCTCAACATCAAGGTCCACCTGGAAAAGGAAGCTGGGACCTACTGTCTCCTCATGGGTGGAGATGATGGAGCTTGCAAGTCTGGAGGCTGCAAGTCGAAAGATTATGGACCTGGAAATGTGGGAAACCAAGTCAACGATGCGGCCAAGCCTTAGGGGATAAGAGAGTTCCCGAGGAGGTTAGACCAACGCAGCAAAATACTTACACCAGGCTGCACTCTGTGGCAGAGAGATCTCAAAGCAATTAACGTGGTACACAAGAGAGAGCGTGTGCCAAATACTCTCTGAGAAGAGAAGGCGTTAAATATCTGTCTGGAAAAGCGAGCAAGTCTAAGAAAAAGGTCTGTCCTCTTGTCTTGCTGTTACCGAAATATAATCTCTATCTGGGCAACCAATAGCATTATCGATAGTATCTTCCCATTCATCTGGAAGAACGTCACATACAATATGATGACCCATCTGATTACGCTACAGAAAATGTTGTCAATTCTTGGTAGTCAATAAACCTTCCTTTAGCAAATTAAAAAAAAAAATGCCCATCACAAGCTGGGTTCTGTTAGATCCACCAAGTCATAAATATGCGTGAACCCAGCAGCAACCCATCACGAGACGGCAAAGGTACATCTGGGGTTAAGCATGAACAAGAGTAATCTACATAAGGAAGTAACCTGTACCCCCATGTCACCCACCACAGTTGCACCAGTGCTTCTGCCTCAGCTCAAATCTCTGGCTCTTTGGGGGGGTTCTACTACCAGCTGAATGAGAAGAAAAATTTAGAGGCTGGTTTTCAGTTCAGTTGTCTAGGCATGTGGGTAGAAGACAAAAATAGATACTGGTGGGACTACAGTCATAGTTAGGGGTGACCTTGAATGACAGTGTCAAGGGAAGTTTTTCCTGATGAGAGAATCTGTGAGCAGTGTATTTGCTACCCACTTTGCATGGAGGAAGTGGCTCAAGATGAGAATATATATTGACTCCTGGGTGGCAGCCAACTGCCTGGCCTGCTCATCAAGGGCATGGAAGAAAACACACTGAAAGGTCGGAGACAAGGTCTTAGGCAGAGGCCTGTGGGTGGACATATGAAAATTTTCACATCACACGTAATTGCCTACCAGAAGGCATCCACCACTGAGGAAGCACTGGACAACTTAGTGGACAGAACAACTCAGCCCACTGATGTTAGCCACCCTTTGTCTTCTGCCACCCCATGCCTGGCAGTACGGGCACGTGAAAGAAGTAGTCACCGTGGCAGAGATGGAGTCACTTCAATAATTACCCAAAATAGGCGTTAGGCTATGATGAAAACTAACATTAAGTTCCATGTCAGTCTTACTCACCTCTGTAGACCCAGCCTTAGGGCAGTACCTAGCACATATTAGGCACTCGGTATACATTGATAGGTGCATAACTGACCCAATAAGAATAGTTTATCATTCATATCCAGCAAGTATTTATTTAGGGTCAGTAAGCAACAAGCATTGCATTGGGTACTCAGGCATCGCAGCCAGAGAAAACAGTCAACTGCCTTCATAGAGTTCACAGTCTATTTTGGAAGTAGATAAAATTATTAAGCAGTGAAAAATATGATGAATGTTAAAACTAGGGAAATAGGGGGTGCAAGGCAGAGGAAATGGTAAGCAAATCTAATTTAATCTAATCTAAAACTGAATCAAAGAGCACAAAACCCTCTCAGAAAGGAGACGCGGCCTCCCAGAAGAGATGGTTACATTAAAACCAGAAAGCCGACTTGGAGTTAACCGGGCAGGAGGGGTGAGGGACACTGGGGAAGAAGAGGAAAAGACCAAAATGAGAATATTCCAGACAGAAGGAATTGTCGTGTACAAAGCTGGTACATAGTATGGGAGGGGTTGAGTGGCAAGAGTGTAGCATGGAGAGAGAGAGAGCCCCAGCCCTATTTTTGAAGTTTCCTGTTAGCCCTGGTAAGCAAGGAAGAATTTCATCCTCAGGCCAATGGCAAGTCATTAAACAGTTTCAAAGCAGAAGAGTAACAGGCTCAGATTCATGCAACATTTTTAAAAGATCATGCCAGATGATTGTGGGAAAAGGTCTCCAATTGATGCAAGAACAGAGGCAGAAAGACCTGTGAGAATGCAGTTCCAGTAATCCAGGCAATGGGGTCGGAGGGAGGTGGGTAGATGTGAAAGACATTTAACACATGGAATTCGGCGGGACCTAGTGACTTAGGTGGATGCATGAGGACAGGGGAAGAAAGGATCAAGAAGAAATTCCAACTTTCTATGGACCCACCAGTATTTGCACCCATATTTCTGCCTTCCTACCTGTTAACCTACATGAATCATGGAGATGATTTGTTATTGTAATCATTTAAATTCAACTCTTTTCTAGAGTTGTCTGGAATACTTCCGTCTGTGGGGAGCCTTATGCATTACTTGTTATCTTCCAGAATTTTATACTTGTGGTGTGTGTTTCTTCTGACAATGGAGTTCTATCCTAGGAATTAAATAAGATTAGGTACTACCTATGAAAGTTTTGGTAAATTGCAACAAAGAATGAGCCATAGCAGAACTGTTCTCTAATAGGTTGATTTACATTTGAAGGGCAATTTTAAAAAAGGACAAATAGAACACAAATGGAAAGTTTACAAACAAGCCGTTTTGTTGGGTTATGTTTTTAGGGGCTCAGTAGGCAATCAGTACTGGTTATTGTTTCCACTAGATGATGTGGTAGGTTGAATAAGAGCCCCCTCCCCCTCACAAAGGTGTCCATGTCCTAATCTCTGGAACCTGTGAACTGTAAAGGGATTTTGCAGGTGAGATTAAGTTAAGGACCCTTAAAATGGGAGATCATCCTGGACTAACTGGGAAGCCCCAGTGTGATCATAGGGTCCTTATAATAAGGAGGCTGGAGGGTCAGAATCAGAAAAGGTGATGTGACGATGGAAGCCAAGGTCAGAGAGATGTGGCCACAAGCTGAGGGATGCAGGCGGCCTCTAGAAGCTGGAAAAGGCAATGAACAGATGCTCCCCTGGGCCCCCAGAGGGAACACAGGCCTGTAGATGCATTTCAGACTTCTGACCGGCAGATTACAAAATATTAAATCTGTGTCGTCTTAAGCCACTACATTTGTGGTAGTTCGTTATGGCAGCAATAAGAAACTAACACAGGTGTTCTTTAAAGCGATGTATCATCAACCTGGGTTCTTCTACGCACAACAGGTGATTGTGCCTCTAACCTACAGGTAAGACAGAGGCAATTAATCTTGAGTTCCTTGAATGAAGAGCTCCTATACACCTAAAAACTTTATTTGTGCATACATGTAACCTCCTTTTCAGCAACCTAAGAGCTTCCGCTCTCTGAAAACTTACTCTCTTCACCTGCCTCTATTTTCTAACATCTCATTTCTACCTGTGTCTTCCTCCATTGGTGATTCTCTCTCTCTCTCTCTCTCTCTCACTTGTATCTTCACGCTCTCCCTTTAAAGAGGTTCTACCCACCACTCTATAAACAGATTCAAATAATAGTCACAGCAACATTTATTGAGCCTTTTCTAGGTACCAGGCATTAGGCTATGGTCTGCTTCATTATAGCATTTAATCCTCTGAGATTAAACTTTATGAGCAGTGGCAGATTTACTGGGAGACTAATGAACCTTAAACTTCAAAGCATTCAATTGCACAAGTCATCCAAACCATTGTCTAATTTTTAATTTTTTATCTTTTATTCCTTTTCTTTAAAAGACCCCCCAGGGCTTCCCTTGTGGCGCAGTGGTTGAGAGTCCGCCTGCCGATGCAGGGGACGCGGGTTCGTGCCCCGGTCCGGGAAGATCCCACGTGCCGCGGAGCGGCTGGGCCCGTGAGCCAAGGCCGCTGGGCCTGCGCGTCCAGAGCCTGTGCTCCGCAACGGGAGAGGCCACAGCAGTGAGAGGCCCACGTACCGCAAAAAAATAAATAAAAATAAAAGACCCCCCAAATTGTATGAATTTCAAGGTCCCACAAAACCGGGATCTATGCCTGCCTATGAGGTAAATATTACTATTCTTATCCCCATATTACAAATAAGAAAACTGTGCTATCGTGAGGGTTTATAACTTGCCTAACATTATATAAGCAGTAAGTGGCAGAGGACTGTTTCAACCTAATTATTTGTGACTGGAGAGTCTAAACATTGATCATTTACTCATTCAATTATTCCGTCCCTTCAGGAATTTTCCTACCTTAACACACCCCTTCCTTTCCAACTTCAGTTTTCCTCTAGTTAATACTTTATATGCCTTTTTCATTTTATAATCCAAAGAGTAATCTACATTTACCATCTTGAGTTCCTTACCTGTCATTTACCTTCACCTTGTTATAATCTAGGGACTTTCCTGGTGGTGCAGTAGTTAAGAATCCGCCTGCCAGTGCAGGGGACATGGGTTCAATCTCTGGTCCTGGAAGATCCCACATGCCGTGGAGCAACTAAGCCCGTGTGCCACAACTACTGAGCCTGCGCTCTAGAGCCTGCGAGACACAACTACTGAGCCCACGTGCCACAAGTACTGAAGCCCGCACGCCTAGAGCCCGTGCTCCACGACAGAAGCCACCGCAATGAGAAGCCCGCGCGCCTGCAACGAAGAGTAGCCCCCGCTCGCCGCAACTAGAGAGAGCCCGCGCGCAGCAACGGAGACCCAACGCAGCCAAAAATAAATAAATAAATAAATAAATAAACTTTTAAAATTTGGTTAAAATAAAGCAGTTGTTAACAAAAAATTTATGGGATCAGGCGTCCACCATAGCCTGAGCAGTGTGCCAGTTGCTTTTGAGGAACGCAAAATAGTAGCAGAGTCCTTGCACTTAATCACATATCACAACCAAAATATTTACAAGGCAGTTTATCTCAAGAGTATTAAACACAAGTACTACTAATTAATTTTCATTATAATTAACTTTAAGATATATGCGTATAAACATCTATGTTTAAGTTATATATACATATGTATACATTCCTGCAACACAACAGAGAAATTAAAAGGGTGATTAATCCCATTATAGAGCTCTTTTAAGCGCAGAGCTCGACTGTGCATTAAAATACTGCATCTATAAAGAAAGTAATTTGCAAGCATTTCAGGAATCGTTCTCTTATATAAATTATAATGCACTTCCTTGTAAACAGATTACTGCAGAGAGCAGTGCCTTTTAATCAGGGAAAGTTCCCTGAAGTAGGTGAGTTTTAGATGAATTAAAAGGACAGGAAACCTATGGAATGGTAGAGAGGGACTTGGGTAAATTATTCTGGATGAGGAAAATACCTTTTGTGGCAAGTCTAAAAGAAAACGAAAAGTGGGGCTATGGTAGAGGGCCAGGGATGAAGGTCATTAATTTGTAAAAAGTTTTTAAAAATAAATTAACTTTTAAAACTGGGAAACTTAGGAAAGTTTAAGAGACATAAAGTATAAGAGACATAATGTTGGTCCCACTTGGAAAATTCTCCACAGCTAGAACATCCTTCCCCCCCAAATTCAAAATGGATTAAAGACTTCAGTGTAAGACCTGAAACCACAAACTCCTAGAAGAACACGTGGGAGTAAACTTCCTGACATGTGTTTTGGCGGTGATTTTTGGATATGACACCAAAAGCAAAGGCAACAAAAACAAAAATAAAGAAGTGGGACCACAGCAAACGAAAAACCTTCTTCACAGCAAAGGAAACCATCAACAAAATGAAAAGGGAGAAAATATTTGCAAATCATATCTCTAATAAGTGGTTAATATCCAAGTATATATATATAGGGAACTCATAAAACTCCAAAACACACAAAAACAACAATCTGATTAAAAACTGAATAGACGTTTTTCCGACGAAGATATACAAATGGCCGCCAACAGGTACACGAAAAAATGCTGACCACCACTAGCAATCAGGAAAACAAAAATCAAAACCATAATGAGATATGGCCTCATGGCTGTTAGAATGGCTGTCATCAAAAAGATAAGAGATAGCAAGTGTTGGTGCAGGTGTGGAGAAAAAGGAAGCTTGTGCACTGTGGGTGGGAACGTAAATTGGTGCAGCCACTATGAAAAACGGCATGTGGGTTTCTGAAAAAGTTAAAAATAGAACTGCCATATGACCCAGCAATCCCACTTCTGGGTGTATGTCTAAAGGAAACAAAATCACTATCTCGAAGGGATACAAGCACCCCATGTTCACTGCAGCATAACTCACAGTAGCCAAGACATGGAAACAACCTAAGCGTCCATCAACATATGAATGAATAAACAAAATGTGAGATTCTATATGTGTGTGTGTATGTGTGTGTGTGCATGTGTGTGTATGTGTGTGCGTATGTGTGTGTGTGTATACATATATATATATATGATATCGATTTTTTTCTCTGCCATAAAAAAAGAAGGAAAGCCTGCCATCTGTGACAACATGAATGAACCTTAAGGGCATTCGGCTAAGTGAAATCAGTCAGACAGAGAAAGGCAAATACTGTACAATCTCACTGATACGTAGAATCTTAAAAAATGCAACTCGTGGAAACAGATGACAGATTGGTGCTTAGAGGCATGAGGTAGGCGTGGAGGGGATCAAAAGGTACAAAGTTCCAGTTATAAGACGAATAAATTCTGGGGATGTGATGATGTACAGCACGGCGACTGTAGTTAACAATACTCTTGTATATTTGAAAGTTGCTAAGGGAATAAATCTTAAAAGTTCTCATCCCAAGGGAAAAAAGTTGTGCTTATGTGAGGCGATGGATGTTAGCTGAATTTACTGTGGTAATCATTTCACAATATACAGATATTTCAAATCAGCGTGTTCAAACCCTAAGGTAATACAATGATATATATGTCAACTATATCTCAGTAAAACTGGGGAAGGGGCAACGTTGACCCTATTTGGGGCATTCTCCACAGCTGGATCACCCTCCTTCTGCACACTGCACCTCCACTTCCTCATGAAGCAGAGAGAGAACAGAAATTGTTCCCACAGCTACAAAGAGTGAATAACAGTTGCTCTAGGTTGACTCCCAGAGAGTATTTTCTACTCACCACCAAGACTGCCTTGTGCCTGTTTCCCAGGGGCGGGCTCTGGAGAAGTTAGAAGCGCATCTGCATTCGGCGAAGGTCTTGGAAGAGACCCAAATCTTTACATTCGGAAGAGTTCCAGGAACTCTGGGAAGCTGAACTTTCCAAACAGGGAGAAAGAACATGGAAATCCAGGCTTGAAGTGGAGCCTGGAAAGGAATCTAGTCACTGGAGGCATGAGTACAGAAGATGAGCGTTTTAAACTAAAATTGCTCAGGAATTCCAGAATCAGTGGAGGGTCTACATAGTTAATGTTTGAAATATGCTTTTTTACAGCAATCCTTTTTGTTCATTAAACTTCTTAAAACAATTCTAAGCAAGAGTGCTGACAGAGAAGAGGCTGTGGAAGCGAATGCTGGCTGATTCAGGATAATACATATCCCCATGTGGACACTTACCAAACAAAATGGGATATTCATAAGGAGTATATTAGTAACTAAAGGATGCTTGCTAAGGACATATTACACTTTCTGCAGTTTCACCATAATGCATCATTGGGGGCACTTTCAACACATGGAGAAATGTAATATTAAATGATACATAGGAATTTTGGTAAGTATATCTTAGAAAATTCATTTTTAAAAGGAAGTCCAGGGGCTTCCCTGGTGGCACAGTGGTTGAGAATCTGCCTGCCAATGCAGGGGACACGGGTTCAAGCCCTCGTCTGGGAAGATCCCACATGCCACGGAGCAACTAGGCCCGTGAGCCACAACTACTGAGCCTGCGCGTCTGGAGCCTGTGCTCTGCAGCAAGAGAGGCCGCAACAGTGAGAGGCCCGCGCACCGCGATGAAGAGTGGCCCCCGCTCGCTGCAACTACAGAAAGCCCTCGCACAGAAACGAAGACCCAACACACCCAAAAATAAATAAATAAATTAAAAAAAAAAAAAAAAAAGGAAGTCCGCCAATCTCTGGCAGTCAAGTAGTTAAGAATCAGCAGTTCCAATGCAGGGGGCAAGGGTTCAGTCCCTGGTGGGGGAACTAAAATCCCATATGCCGCGCAATGCGGCCAAAAAATTAAAAAAAAAAAACAAAAAATAACACGGAAGTCCACCAAAGGAAATTCTGACATGCTACAACATGGATGAACCTTGAGAACATTATGATAAGTGAAATACGCTGGTCACAAAAAGACTAACACTCTTTGATTTCATTTACCTAGGGTATCTAGAATAGTCTAATTTATAGAAACAGAAAGTAGAATGCAAATATCATATGATATCACTTCTATGTGTATTCTAAAAAAAAGATACAAATGAACTTATTTACAAAAGAGAAGTAGACCCACAGACATAGAAAACAAACTTATAGTTACCAAGGGTAAAGGAGGGGGTAGGGATAAATTAGGAGTTTGAGATTAACAGATACACACGACTACATATAAAATAGACAACCAACAAAGACCTACTGTATAGCAAAGGGGACTATACTCAATATTTTGTAATAACCTATAAGGGAAAAGAATCTGAAAAAGTATATGTGTGTGTGTATGTATATATTTACATATATTCAGTTATATATATGTATAACTGAAACACTGCACTGTACACCTGAAACTAACAGCATTGTAAATCAACTACCGTTCAGTTTTTTTAAAAAAGACTCTAGTTTTGGGCAAAAAAAAAAAGTGGAGTCATCGTTGCCAGGAGCTGGGGAAGAGGGATATGGACAATTGTTATTTAATTGGTATAGAGTCTCAAAACTGCAAGATTGAAAAGTTCTGGAGATTGGTTGCACAACAATGTGAATATACTTTACAATACTGAACCCATATACTTTAAAATGTTTATGAGGGTAAATGTTATGTTATGTATATTTTTCCACAATTAAAAAAATATATATTAAGTAAGGGGGGAAAAAAAGGAAGTCCTCCAAGTACCCAGACTTTCTGAAAAGCAGTTGCAGAAGGACTGAATGAACTTTAAAAGTACATGAAATGCATTATTTTAAAGTATGCAGCTGGAAGAAAGAATAAATGGGCATTTGTTGGGTCCCCATACAGGTTCATCATTTCTACATATGTTGTATTAAATTCTCACAATCAACCTGAAAGTAGGTATTCTAGTACTGATTTTGACACGCTAGTCCTGAAGAAACTGGGGTATAGAAAGGACAAATATGTTGCCTAAGGTCTCACAGCTGATCAGCAGCCTAGGAAAATAGTATTGCCTATTACTGGAAAAAAAAAAAAAAAAAAAAAAAAGAGGGTCATTACAACGAAAGTTTAGAGAATTAAGAGAAGAACTATTCTTCTACCTCCCCCACTCTAGTTTCACTTGTCTTTCTCATTTATGAATCCTGAGAAGAAATTTGAAAGCTAAGTTAGTCTAGCAATTATGGAGGAAATTACAGGGAAAAGCTATGAGAGTTTCTTGAGTGAATTAGCATAAACTTTTGGAGCTGGAAGTAATATCAAGGTGCCTGACAGAAAAGGGGGCACTGAAAAAGGTCTCACATGCCTGATCAAGTACAAAATGAATCTCCAGGGGAAAATAAAATAAGGCTGGGAGCCGTGCACATTTTCCACATAGGTGGGCTTCAGTTTTCTTTTTGATATAAAGTGTGTCAGTCAGAACACCAGATTAAATTGAACTTCCGCCACTTCAATACTTTTTATAAAATTTAACCAAGGAAGTTGTATTGTCAAGATCACAGCAGGAAAGAGATGTCACACTCAAACTGAGCACTTTGAAGGAAGTTTAAGGAGGGGTTCTTTGTGGAGGCGAGGGCAGGGTATGAGGAAAGCACAAGGGACAGTGCAGTACCTTGGGGCTAGTGACCAGGATTTAACCACCCCAAGGCCCCCGTGGACAAAGGGAGTGAGCTGTGACTGAAATGCAGAGAGAGAGGTCTGCCTGGCTGAGGCTATGTTCTTTGACCACTGGAAGCAGCCAGTCTGCAGCGCCCCAGCAGGGAGAACGTTCAGGAATTAAATATTCCATCTCCCACTCTCTGTTTTTCGTTCTGCTCTTCTGTCAATGCTCCCCCTTGGCCAAACGTAAGCCTCTTAAAGCGCACAGCCTGCTGGGAGAGAATGGAGAGAGCATTTGGAGGGGCAAACAGATAGTATCCAGCATGGAGAAGACTGACTACTCTTTTATAGGTCACGTGTGAAAATAAGTTTAAGGAAGAACTAGCAACTGGAACAAGTCCTCTGGTTTTTTGTTTGTTTGGTTTTTTCTTTTAATAAAAATAAAAAAGATACTGCTAAATTTGGAGAAATGTATTCATCAGGTTTTGCTGTGGTAATGCTGCATGACAAACAACCCCCAAGTGGCAGTGGCTTACAATAGTGAACACTCATTTCTCACTCTCAGGTCCGCAGGTCAGTTCCGGTTCAGATACACTTGGCTAAGTTATCTGGACGTGGCTCCAGGCTGAAGGTTGGGATCAAGCGTGCCTCCCGTTTCTTCTCATTCCAGAGCTCGGATTAAATGATCGATGATTACCTAGAGCGCGGCAGGTGGTAGGAGCCCAAGGGGAAAAACGGTAAGCATAACATCTCTTAACTTGTACTTGGAACTGGCGGGCTATCACTTTCGCCCTATTGAGTCAACCAGTGGAAGACTTTTGACCAAGTCCATTGTCAATGGAGTGAGAAAGTCAATGGACGGAGAGTGGAGATGGGTAGAGAGAATATTTTCCGAATAATAATTAATATATTATACTTACTAAAACTGCCTCTGAAAATACACTTTACATGGAAGCACCCAGGCATTATGACTGCAAATAGATTTTACTTCATTAACTGTTTCTATGTATATACTTTTTTTCTTGTTTAAAGTATCCTCTGGTAGTGTTTATACTTTCCCTGTCGATCACATTTGCCTTCTACGTTACTAAAAGTGACTGTGAAGGTAAACACTATTAGCAGAAATACCAGCCTGAAAGCATATTGTATGTCCCTTCTTGTATAGGTATAGGCCTCTGCCTAAAGCATCTAGAAAAGATGAAAGCAGTGAAAGTTCATACATCATAGCCTAGTAACTTAGTATTTCAAAGCTATCACATAGCCTTTTCTAAATCATCAGCAGAATAGATCAATTTTTAAAACATATTAATGATGATTTTGAAAGATTTTTAATGATCAATGTTTCCTTGCTGCACAACTATAGTTACAATGTTTTTCCCCAGCTTTACTGAGATAATTGACATATAACATTGTGTAACTTTAAGGTGCACAATCTATTGAATTGATACACTTACACACCCCACTATAATTACCACCATAGCCTCAGCTAGCACCTCCATCATGTCACATAATTACCATTTCCTTTTTGTAGTGAAAACGTTTAAGATTACTCTCTTAGAAGCCTTCAAGTATATAATACAGACTTATTAGCTATGAACACAGTACTGTGTATTAGATCCCCAGAACTTACTCATCTTTCAACTGGCACTTCGTACCCTTTGCCCAAGATCTATTCATTTCCCGCATCCCCCAACCCCTGGTAACCACCATTCTACTCTTTGTTACTACAAGGTTTGTTTGGTTTTTTTAAGGTTACACATATAAGTGAATTCATACAGTATTTATCTTTCTCTGAGAAATATTAATTTTTTTGTCTCTATCGCACAATGTTTTTTTCAGAGCATTAAGCTTTGCAGTTTTGAAAGGCAGACTAGTACAGGGGTTATTACAAGCACAGACCCTAGACTGCCCCAATCTGAATCCCAACTAGCATCTGACTTGACCTTGGACAAGTTACTCAAATGGCTTGGTTTTCTCCATCTTTAAAATGGGCATAATAAGAATCCTCAACGCATGTGGTTACGGCAAGGATTAAAGAGTTAATGCATGTAAATCAGTTAGGACAGTACCTAGCGCTGGATAATAGTAGCTATTAATATTAGTTAACTATTTTAATTACACACGTAATTATTTCCTCTCTCTCTCCCTCAATATTCAGTTTAAAATCCTCTTGATCAGATTGCACCTCTTGGCAAACATCCTTTTCAGCCTTAATAAGAATCACAGGGTAGGAACTTCCCTGGTGGCGCAGTGGTTAAGAATCCGCCTGCCGATGCAGGGGACACGGGTTCGATCCCTGATCCGGGAAGATCCCACATGCCGCGGAGCAACTGAGCCCGCGAGCCACAACTACGGAGCCCACGCACCACAACTACTGAGCCCACACACCTAGAGCCCGAGCTTCTCAACAAGAGAAGCCACCGCAATGACAAGCCCACGCACCGCAACGAAGACCCAACGCAGCCAAAAAATCAATAAATAAATTTTAAAAAGAATCACAGGGCTACTTTCCAGAAGTCTGTTGTTTTGAAACTACAGTAGTGGTTCAGGTAATCAGAATCTGATCTCTGATGCCATCTTTGTAGCTTTCCGACTACAGAACACAGCCAGGTAAGTCAGTTTCTCCAGGTAGCACAACAGACTGGACAAGGTTGGCATCTGCAGCCCAACCACCAATGATGTGGGACAGACAGTGGAGGAACACACCCCTCCTCAGGTACTAGAAAATTCGGTCCACATTGAATTTACTGAATATCGGTCATAATACCGTAGCACAGGTATTGTGCTAAGCCTAAAACCAGAGTAGGAAACAAGGCGGTCACCGCTTTCCCAGAGCTCAAGGCAAAGACCGACATTAAATAATCGAAGGCATGGGAAGTGCCCTAAGAGGTGCAGGGTTCCACGGGGGCTCGTGGCCACAGTCAGCAGAACCCAGGTGAATTCAGCATAGGCTGTCGAGATGGGTGGTGGCCCTCAGCAATAAGGAAGACAGAGCAAGTATTACTCAAAAATACACCGAGGCACGTGGGGACTCTTTCTTCCGGAAGTCCTGGCAACCAGGCAGGTTCAGGGAGAGAATTTTAGGTACTGGGAAGGGTAACAGAGCCTGCCGCCTTCTGCAGGAGGTGACAAGGATAGACCATATTCTAGAACTGCAAGTCGTTCAGGACGGCTGGAGCCCAGCGTGGTTCGAGTGAGGCTGAGGCAGTAAACAGGGACGAGAGCTTTGCACGCATTTGCACACGAGGCGGTGGACCTCTGCCTGACAACGTGCAGCCTCCGGGCGCTGGGGCACCACGAAGCGCGTGCTTCTCTCCCCCTCTCCACCGACTCATAGCACCAAACTGCGCCTCCGCCAGCTGGGGAGACAGGAGGCTTCTTCCAGCTTCCGTATGAACCGCAGTGGTCCACACCCACATCAGGACTTGTAACTAATGCGGCCTGTATATTTGCACCTCAGGGCACAAACGAGAAATAAGCTTCCCTCTCCTTGCTCTCTCTTTCTCTCATTTTCTCTCTCTCCTGCTAGTTTAGCTCAAAGTCCGACAACTTCTGCTTTTTTTTTTTCAAGTAAGTAAACAGCTCAATGTTTACTTGCCTTCTCCATCGTGTGTCTAAAGGAAATGATAATATAGCCCTTCATTTTTCTCGCCATGAGTGACGTTCGCTGAAAGCGGGGTACTAGTGTTAGTGGGGGGCTGCACGGAAGGAATCTCTGCTGGGACCTCTCAGTGCAAAAGGAAGAAAGACCCCCGTTCCTCCTGAAAAAGTAAAATATGCCCCTTTATCTCATCTACGAGTGGTTTTTCTGTGACTGTGTTTCTTGGACTCCTGCCAATATTCACTTGGTTGTCCTTTTAAGACTGTACAATTTGGGAACTCTATTCGTGTTAGAAACACTATTTGCTTACAGTGCATAGATTACCTTTCTTGAAATAATTTCAGATTTATAGAAAATTTGACATTCTACTGTAAGGAAAAGATTTCCTTCCTCCTACATATTTATGTATTTACCTCCGTGTGGATATGTGGATTCCTCTTTTATTTAATGTGCTGTAATCTGTTACTACCACTACTTAACTTTGATGCTTAAAATGGTCCAGATTTGGCCAGTGGGGATCCCTTCAAGCTGGCTTCTGTTCTCTGACAAGGGTCCATGATTCCTTGAGCACTTCCTTACTTTCTGGAGATCCACAATCGTCTTGTACATGCTCTGCTTCAACCCTGAGGCCAACCATTGCCAACAAGTCCTGGTTCCTTGTAGTGGGTATTGATATTTGGAAACCAAGAGCTGGGCACTCAGAATGTTTATTTCTACTGGGCTCTCGTTTGTAAACCTCTCAGAGACCCGCGCTAGGAAATATATGCATGTGTGCACACAGACCCACAAACACACAGACTCCACAGACAGCTATGTTTCCCTACCTCTCCGTGTATCTCTTTTTTAAACTCATTAGTTTACACACCAGTGCTTTCAGGTCCAATCCAGCACCTCAGGGTTCTCTTCAGCCTCTCTCCTTCCATATTTGTTAAGTCCCTTCTCCAACAGTGAGAAACGGGGTGCATTTATTTGCCCAATGTCCCTGTGTGTAACTGATCTGTCTACCATGCCAGCTGCCCCCTCAGCCTCCAGGGACTCCATGAGGGAGGAGAATGGGTAGAAAGAGTGACAGAATTGGAAGGAAGGAACGAATGGACGAATGAAAGAACGAATGAACAAACAAACAAAAGAAGGAGGGAAGGAAGGAAGGGAGGGAGGGAGAAACGCACTAATTCCATCTAAAGGCTCCTCACCTACAGATTGTTCAAAATAAACCAAGGCTTACTCAAAGGGAAGGGTTCAGTACTGTTTCCCAACGCCAAATAGGAAGGGAAATGGAGAGTCAACTGTCTGCGCTTCTTGCAGCAACACAAAGCTCCTGTTCACTACACAGTCTCAAGGAGAACCATGGAGGCTCTTCTACAGACAATGAGATTATGGTTGAGGATGCTGTTGCCGGTGCCACCGCAGTGTCCCCATTTGGGCTCCACAGTTACATATCTCCTAACTCATACTCATGTGCTCGTCCGTGATCAACCACCCTGCCACCGTAGCTGCGTTAAAAGAAGCCTACACAAGATGCCAAGAACAATGCTTCCCCACTGAAGCTTTTCTAATGAAAGCTCAGGCTCTTGGGCACCAAATCTAAAGACAAGAATACCTTTATAAAGGGTTATCAGGCCATCATCCTCCCTAGGAAAGGTCTTGGCATTCTTTCTAGATGTAAATAGTGATAGTTTCTGACTTTTTCAGGGTAGTGATGATGTATAACAGGCTCTGCAATTTACAAAATTCTAAAGGTCGCATAACTGCATTTGAGGAAAGGTAGGAAATTACCTTATAGACATGCGTGGGGTATGACTATTTGATTATGCTTGGAAGACCTCAGCAGAATTTCAATATATGAATAATACGCTTTACTTCCTCTTAGACAGAGAGGACTTAGCAAATCCTGACGATAATCTGGATCCCTCCTTGGCTCGCAGCTAATCTTTCATCTAAGCCTTCCTCAAACAATATCTTATCTAAGCCAACTTTTAGAAGTGTTTCTTTAAAGTCCAGAAGTCAAATTTCTGAGCCAAGTCTATCTAGTAAGTGATCAAAACGGTGCCCATCTGTCCACCAACAGCAGAAGTGATAAATAAATTGTGATCGATTCCAGAGGGGAATATTATTCAGCAATGAATAATGCAACAACACGAATGAATCTCACAAACATAACCAAACATGAAAGTATACATTGTATGATTCGGTTTACGTAAGGTTCAAACATAGACAAAACCAGTCTTTGGTGTTAGAAGTAAGGATAGTAGTTACTTGTCGAGGAGTAACTGAAAGAGGGTGTAATGAGGATTTCCAGAATCTATCTAATAGTATCTTATTTCTTCATCTGTGTCTTGTTCATTTTTTAAAATTTCATCAAGATATACTCTTAAATTTATATATATATTTTTTAGTATGTATGTTAAATTCAGTAAAGTAAGTATGATTCAAAAGACTCCTTGAGTGAAACACCATCGATCCTTAAGGGTATCCACAAGTTTTGAGGGACAAAAGACCATTCATAGGTCACTTGCTAACATATCCAGGAAAAGTCAGAATTCTTTATGTCCCCAGCTATGGCAGTGGTCTTTTCATCTGTCCCAATGTCAGCTTACTCCAGAAAGCCTTAGCTTTATATATTTGAATCAGATACCTCTGATACCAAGTGGCTACCATTCTGTGGCTAGAGCACTTTTGGAGGTGAGGGGCCTCCATGCTTATACCCATATTTTTGAGAAAACTGACCCAAGTCAAATTTGCTGATATGTGATTAAAAGCCTCCTGCTCACCCTGAGGAGGTGGTGACACCCAATGATGACAGATGGACACTGCCAGAAGGCAGGAGAAGTCAACTTTCTCCTTTAAAATGTTGAACCTTAGATTAAATTCAATCGTACTGAGATCCTGAGCTCGTATCCCATCTTTTAGTCTTATGTAGCAGATATTTTTGAAAGCCCCCCATTCCCCAAGAGATTCTTTGCCCCTTCAAAATGATGTGAGCCTGCAACCACACTTATAGCTATGGGACCTAAACTGGTGGGGGACATTTGGACTTTTGTCACTTTGGAGAAGGGGAAAAAGAAAAATGAGATTTCTTTCTTTATCTCGTCCTTTGCCGCAGGATGCAAAAAATGTTAATCACAGAAAAGTTTTTGAACTCTCACTTAGCTTTCTAGGAAGCAATTTAATCTTAAGGTAACATGTACGTAACTGTTCCTTAGATCCACCTTAATGGAGGTATGTGGCTGCTGATATAGTCACAGCAGCACTGCTCTGTAATAAAGTGCTCAAGGTTGATGGCTTATTCTTATCATTATTATTGTCACATTTATTTACACCCAGATTTTTTTTTTTTTTTTTTTTTTTTTTTTTGACTGGGCGGCAGGCAGGATCTTAGTTCCCTGACCAGGGATCAGACCCGTGCCCCCTGCAGTGGAAGTGCGGAATCTTAACCACTGGACCGCCAGGGAAGTCCTCACACCCCGATTTTGCTCAACTGATTTAAAGAGACTTTCTAACATTTTTTCATTGCTACTATGTCATCTTTGCAGCTCTTTTTCCATTCATAGCTATTTGTAAACATGCCTTATTCTCAGCCCAATTCATAGAATTGCTATAATATCTAACTAGCAATTTTCATTTGTTCTCCATATATTTCTTCCAAAATAAATCAGGGCTTCCCTGGTGGCGCAGTGGTTGAGAATCCGCTTGCCGATACAGGGGACACGGGTTCGTGCCCCAGTCCGGAAAGATCCCACATGCCGCGGAGCGGCTGGGCCCGTGAGCCATGGCCACTAAGCCTGCACTTCCGAAGCCTGCGCTCCGCGACGGGAGAGGCCACAGCAGTGAGAGGCCCGCATACCGAAAAAAAAAAAAAAATCACAAGTTGCCTCTTCCATGGCAAGTTATCCAAGGTTTAACCAAGTTATATTCCTTCTTTCTTGGCAGCGGAATCCTTGAATGAATATGTCTGAAACTCATTCCCAATTGCATTTTAATCAGGGCTCTCATAAAACAATCCCTATATTTGGGCAATAGATGATTTATTTGAACTTCCTTGAATCAAAAATTATATTTCTAATGGTACCATGATCTGCATACATTTACTAAGAGACTTCTTGGCCTTTCTTTGCTCATCCAGTGATCAATAATATCCACAAGTGTAGCTACCACCTAAGCAACCCAGGTAGTGTTTTATAAGCCCATAAAAAAGAAGTAAAGAGGGACTTCCCTGGCGGTCCACTGGTTAGGGCTCCACACTTCCACTGCAGGGGGCACGGGTTCGATCCCCGGTGGGGGAAATAAGATCCGGCATGCTGCAAGACGAGGCTAGGAAAAAAAAAAAAAAAGTAAAGAAACCCTTCAGGATGTGTGTATATTTCCAAAATCAATAGACGAATGTGAAATGACGCAGAATTTTGCTTAGGAATCAGGACTTGTCATTTTTCCACCAAGAACATTTATTATCCTTTTTTCTTCCACTTTTAATTTCTCCACTGCTGTGATTCCTCTCCTCATCTGAACAGCTTCTAAGCCCTTTGTTCTATACTGACACTGTTTCTGCGTTTCTCTACTGGTCTTACTACTCAGAATCTGCGAATAGGGTTCACCAAACGTGGTATCCTCCGGACTCAGCTCTGTGTCGGCTGCAGATACTCCCTTGTGGTTTCAAACCTCTACCGGCCCCTTCCCTCCATAGCCTAATGCCCTACAGTCTCCGGTTACTTCTTGCAACTGGCAAAGGGAACTCTCCCTGCTTTTCCTCACAGATAATGGCCTGTGATGAAAAAGGTAAATGGTTTTGAAGCTTTTTCAAATGGGGAAAGCGATGGCACAGGACGTTATAGTGCTTGCACACTGTTCAATAGTTTACGTAGTAGTTTATGTGACAGTTAGAAATAAACAACAGGCCTCCTAATTCCTAATCCCTGTGTCTGCAAAGAATTTAACAGTATTGTTTTATTGTCATTATATTTAGTTTTAAGATAATCTTCTCTCGTAGTAAGTGAAACTGTTCTCTCATTAGTGGTGGCAACATAAAGTCTCCCTTTAAAATAACATATTTAAGTAAAACTATCGTTTAAGAACATTGAAATATATTAGAGTAAAGATGATATGAGGAGATGGCAAAAACTGTGACAATCAAATGACTGAAGTCTGTGAAACCTCACTCTCTGGGAAATCCTATAGAGATTGGTGTATAATTATGGCTGGGCTATTGAGATTCCACTGTCATTTACTCTATTCTCTGGACGATACCTAATGGTACTTCCTGTGCCTCCTTGTGATTTAGATCTAGGTCACAATGGCAAGAGCCAATCCTACGCTTTCTGTTCTGCCTTAATCCAGCCAAGGGCTGACTTCACCACCCTCGTCGCTGGCTGGCGATTAGAGAAGAAATCCTATCACAGGTTTGCAACGGCCAGGGAATACATTGACAGGGGCCGAACTGGGTGACAGACTTCAAGCCCTGTAAAGGCCAGAAAATTAACCCTAATAAAGAAACAGGCAAGTTGGCCAGGATCAGGGAGCATAGATTTACATGCCACCTCACCCTTGGAACCCCAGTCTCTGAGTTTCCCTCTTTTCCGGCTCTTTCTAGAAGGTGTCCTGGGCAAGTGTACAAGTGTGACAAAAAGAGCAGTGCTCTGGGAAACCCTGAAAGTCCACTAAGGGTACTGTAAGTTGGGGACCATCTTTGCTGGATATTTGTGTTACTGCTGTCACAGCAAGTATTAATCTAACTAAAAAATGATAAATAGCTATTTAAGCGGCAGATAGTTGGAATGGTAATTTTGTTCTTGGCAAAGCCATAAGGGGAAAAGCTGTGCCGGGGAGGGGCAGGGGAAGGGGAGGGCCGCTGGGGGCGCGGAGGAGGGGGAGATGGATATATAGATCTGGCTGTAGAAGAGGAACTGCGTGTTTTCGTTTAAATTGTTAACAATTTACAGAACCAGAAGTCAGAACAACATTTATTAACCTTGGGAACGTCTTCAAACTTTTATAAGCTTCAGTATCTTCATCTGAAAATCAAGACAGTAGTGACTGAGCGACCTCACACCAGCTAATGTGTGCATTGCATAAGATTATGCATATAAAGCAACGGGACATACTAGATGCTAAATAAATGTGACTTCCCCACGAAGCCGAAAGAGCTCAGGTCAAGATCTGAATCTTACTAGTTATGTAACCATGGGTCAGTTTATTTGTTTATGCTCAAAGTTTTCCAATACGGACATGAGGCAGATTATAAGAATTCCAAATAATAAAACAATGCATAAATTTTCAGAATCAGAGAAGATATAAATTAGAATAGAAAATCAAGACCAGGAGAGAAAATCTAACATAGCTGTCCAGAGCAATACGTACTCTACAAGTACTAATGTGGACCAACTACGAAATTAGCTCTGGGCCTCCTAGCAACCCAAAAGAAAATGGGGAAAATGTTCAGTTACAAAGTATTCCTTCATTCTCCATGAGGGAAAAAAATATCAAATACTCATGGCAAACACGTTTTTCAGGGCATATCACTTCAACTGTCCAAGCTTTAGTCTCCTCATCTTTATAACAACAACAAAAATATCATCTAGCTTCCAGGGTAGACGTTGAAGGCTAAGTAGAATAATATATTGGAAAAAGTTTTCTCATAAACGTGATGTGATTTGTGTTACTTATTATTTTATATACCTTAATTTATCTAATAAAGAAGGCTTCTCACACTGTTGGATCTTCACTTATTTCTGAGCTAAATTTTTTAAAAATTTATTTTATTGAAGTACAGTGGATATACAATGTTGTCTTAATTTCTGCAGTATAACAAAGTGACTCAGTTATACATATATATACACTCTTTTTCATATTCTTTTCCATTACAGTTCATCACAGGATATTGACCTCAGTTCCCTGTGCTATACTGTAAGACTTTGTTGTTTATCCATTTTACATATATATATATATATATATATATATATATATATATATATATAATAGTTTGCATCTGCTAAACCCAAACTCCCAATCCATCCCTCCTCCTCCACCCCCCTTCCCCCTTGGCAACCACAAGTCTGTTCTCTATGTCTGTGAGTCTGTTTCTGTCTCATAGGTGTGTTGATTTGTGACATACTTCAGATTCCACATATAAGTGATATCACGTGGTATTTGTCTTTCTCTTCCTGACTTACTTCACTTAGCATGCTAATGAACTAAATTATTTTTACCATAGGAATACCTAGCGGGCCCAGGCACTATACTAATAATTTACATGCATTCAATTACTCCTCAGAATAATAGTAGGTACTATCATTATCCCCATTCAGATGAAGAAATTGGGGCACAAAGAGGTCGAGCGTTCCCAAGGTCACTCAGAGCTAAGACTGATATCCAGAAATTTGGCCCCGAGTTCATGCTCTTTAACCATCCCGGTCCTCACATGCAACTAGATGTAAACTCCTACTTATAGAGCTTATGTGACTATAAAAAATACCAGTCTATAAAGTGAATATCACCAAGCAATAAAACCAGAAAGTTTTAAAAGTTTAATTTAATGTGACAGATGATATTGTTTCCTCATCACCAGTTGTAGCATGAATTTCCTCGTCACCAGGTGACGACCAGGTACTGTGAGATGACAATTCTCCATCACTTTTTTTTCATTCAGATCACTGTAAACCATTTATTCCTGCAGGCTGTTGTGATATTATGTGGCCTTCGCTTGGCATAAATGCATCATTTGCATGTTAAATCTGCTTTAGTTCTTTCTCATTAGCTCCCTGATTAAAATAGAACTGCTCAGTGCTAACTGAATTACAAACACAAACCCAAGACTAAACTTGCAGGGTAGCGCTTGGTTATAGGGAAATCATTTAGATGATCCAGAACCTGCTTATTATCATCTTTTAAGTTATTATTTAAATGAAAATGAAAAATTTAAAAATGTTCACGGAGAGCTCACAGACACCAGAATCTCTACTTTGAGAAATCCCACTACAGAATATTCTTTAAAAAGCAGGTGAGCAGATGACTTCTAAATAATCTGATGTTCAATCGTATCCCAGTCTGTTGCCTGACAGGAAGCACTGGAGCATCTCCAGCTAGTAAGAGTGGAGAGTCTCCCAAGTCCCATCCATACTCCTTCAAGGTTCCAGCCCTTGCTCTCGTGTACCCTTGGCTCTCTGGGACACCTGGAGGTGGGGAATCCAGCTAGAGTGAGTCCTACTTTGATACAGACCACCGGGGAAAGAGAGGAACAGCAGGAAGAGATACGTCTACAATACATCTCTCTTGATGGTACCAGTTGCCACATGCGGGCCCAAGGGGCTCGGGGTCACCGAAGGCTCTTTGGGGTTCTTTTGGCAACAGCAAATTCCCAGCATCACAGTCCGCTAAGAGTCCCAATCCTAACGGGTTGCAGCTCTCAATGAGAAATCCCACCACCGGGTATTCCTAAAAAAGCAGGTGACCTGAGGACCTCTCTGTAATTATTGCAACCCTATCCCTATTAGTTCAGCCCCCATTCCTCAACTTCCCAGGGTGAAAGCTGGGCCAGAAGTACTGCTTCAGGATTGGCTCAAAGCAGAAAAGAATTTAGTCTTGTTTCCAATTGCATGTATCCCTCAAAGTATGGTTTGCAAGCTCAGGTTTGATGTACTGGTTTCCAAACATGCACAATGGACCCAGCCAACTGGTTTGAAAATACAAACAGCTTAAGATATCTGTCAGTGGACATTACATTTTAAGACTTGTATGATGACACTGAATATATTGCAACAGTCACTACAGAGAGGCCAAGACAGAGGCCATCATGCCAGCTTCTGGCTTAAAATTACCATAAATAAAGAGCCAACAGCACAGATCTTCACCAGCAGTTCTGAGAGTGAAGTCTGGACCCTAAGACAGAGTGACTCTAACTCACTCTCATGACGACAGAAACCTGATCTTGTCCTCATCAACCTTTTACACTAACTCCTAGATAAACAATCTCTTTAAAGAACCCTCAGTGAGGATCCATAGAACCCACGTGCATTTCCCTCTGTTTGTGAAAATAGATAAGAGGTGAATGATGGGGGGCGTCAAAAATTAAGGATGGTGGGACTTCCCTGGTGGCGCAGTGGTTAAGAATCCGCCTGCCAATGCAGGGGACACGGGTTCGAGCCCTGGTCCGGGAAGATCCCACATGCCGCGGAGCAACTGAGCCCATGCGCCACAACTACTGAGCCTGCGCTCTAGAGCCTGTGAGCCATAACTACTGAGCCCGCATGCCACAACTACTGAAGCCCGCGCACCTAGAGCCCGTGCTCCGCAAGGAGAGAAGCCACCGTAATGAGAAGCCCGCGCACCGCAACAGAGTAGCCCCCGCTCGCCGCAAGTAGAGAAAGCACAGCAATGAAGACCCAACACAGCCAAAAATAAATAAGTAAATAAATAAATAAATTTATTAAAAAGATTAAGGATGGTAATATCAAACTTGTCCTATACATGGTAAGAGCAGCCAACGGTTGACTGCCACCAGAGCTGTAGGTTTGTTTTTTTAAAGTTTATAAAAAATGACCATATTTCTTAATTTACCCTGTATAATCCAGCCTGTTGTCCCAGTGCAATTATTGATGGTGCCATTTTCACTCTTGAAAATGTTCTGGGTTTCACTCTATCTGGTCACCCTATCTGGCACCAACCCATATTATTTTATGCCCCAGCTCCCTCTCCTGACACCTCTTCTCCCTCATCTCCAAGGAGTCCCCTATCTTCTTTTTTGCCCATTGGCTATCTTTCCCTGTTTTCCAAGTGTTCATTGCCCCAAAGTTATCCCTCTCTTCAACAGTCACTCCCATGTAACCCCGTTCATTCAGCTCAGATGATCTTGGTAAATGATTAGGAAGCAAAAGAGCAATCTGATTATTTCTTTTAAAGTAGTTTGTACTGGGACTTCCCTGGTGGTCCAGCGGGTGAGACTCCATGCTCCCAATGCGGGCGGCCCGGGTTCGATCCCTGGTGGGGAATTAGATCCCACATGCATCCCGCAACTAAGAGTCCACATGCCGCAACTATAGATCCTACATGCCGCAACTAAGACCCAGAGCAGCCAAAATAGACAAATAAATAAATAAATATTTTTTTAAATAAAGTAGTTTGTACTTGTGATTTTACAAATGATTTAGAACTATAGAAGGGACAGTTCTTGCAAAACTCTCTGCCCTTTATCAAGGTAGGGTGCAACTGTGTTAATTATGTAATCATTTCTGTCTGAGTTATTTTTGTGACTGCTATTATATATACTTGTTCAATTATATAATAGGGATCTCTGACTTGGCACCCTTTATTCTGAAAGTTTGCCAACACAAAAAGAAGTACAAGGAAAGACACTGGAAAGAGATCCAAAGAAGCAGGGCCACAAGGGGTTAGTATGGTCTTCATTACACATTTCCACCTTTTCCAAATGGCTGGTAATGAGTTTATATTACTTTCACCATCTGGGAAAGAAAATAAATGCAATGGAAGAGAATAATATGCAAAAAAGAGTAAAGGACACTTAGACTATTGCTTATTTTTATCAATAAGAAAATCTGAAAGCTGGATTTGAGATTGGATAATAGTCTGTTGAGTATAAATATATTTATTTATTTACTTACTTACTTATTTATCTCACATACGTGTCAAATAATGATTCTTTCGATGGTCAAAAGCTTGAAATGAACTATCGCACCAGCAATCCGGCTTGGCCAAAACTGTTTATCTTTTACTAGTTACACTTAATTAGCAAAATCAAGGTCCCTGCTTTCCAGTGTAAGGCCCCGTAAGGCGTTCACCCAGCCAGACGGGACTAAGCCTTGTAAAAGCGCACGTTCTGTAGGAGGTGCCGCTTCTCTTCACCGCCTACTCGGAGCACCAGTTCTGACCGCAGTGGTCAGTCGAGTTGTCTTCAGTCCCCAACCCTAACTTATACCGGCGCCTACCGTGTTCTTCTAATGCTATACGATAGAGACAGTAGGATCCATTAAGAATAACTGACTGGGCTTCCCTGGTGGCGCAGTGGTTGCGCGCCCTCCTGCCGATGCAGGGGAACCGGGTTCGCGCCCCGGTCCGGGAGGATCCCACGTGCCGCGGAGCGGCTGGGCCCGTGAGCCGTGGCCGCTGAGCCTGCGCGTCCGGAGCCTGTGCTCCGCAACGGGAGAGGCCACGACAGAGGGAGGCCCGCATACCGCAAAAAAAAAAAAAAAAAAAAAAGAATAACTGACTAAATAGTAAGATACGATAAGCCCCCTGCGTAGATTCTGCCATTAACATCCGCCCCTACTCCCTCCACACGAAGGACTCATAAGAATTCTTAGCTAGATAGAGCTAGGGAAATAATTTACAATTTGATCCTATTAAATTCCTCTTCCTTTGTCATCCTAGGCCTGAATTATTTGCTGACGCTTTTTTTATTCCAATAATGATTCATGTTCCATGACAGTGAATGGTCTTTCTTGTATGGAAGCTGTAGTGCTCTCTTACAGAAAATTCTCATCTCTCTCTCTATGATTGTTCAGGTTCATACTTTAATCCAGAGGCTTTACCAAGTGTGTTTCTATTGCTACAGCTATTCCAGTCCCCTTTTTTTTTTTTTTTGCTCCGCGGCACGTGGGATCCTCCCGGACCGGGGCACGAACCCGTGTCCCCTGCATCGGCAGGCGGACTGTCAACCGCTGCGCCACCAGGGAAGCCTCCAGTCCCTTTTTGACCTCATAAATCCATGCAATGCTGAAATATTTCTAGTAAGTAAGACTCATTTTTTTGAAGAGTAGTTGATTTACAATATTATATTCGTTTCAGGTGTACAACATAGTGATTTGACATTTTTATAGATTGTACTCAATTTAAAGTTATTACAAAATAATGGCTATATTTCCCTGTGCTGTACGATATATCCTTGTTGCTTATTTATTTTATACACAGTAGTTTGTGTCTCTTAATCCCTTACCTTTATCTTCCCCCTCCCCCCTTCCCTCTCTCCACGGTAACCACTTGTTTGTTCTCTATATCTGTGAGTACCTTTCTGTTTTGTTATATTCATTCATTAAAAACATTTTTTTAGATTCCACATATGAGTGACGTCATACAGTATTTGTCTTACTCTGATTTATTTCATGAAGCATAATACCCTGTAGGTCCATCCACCTTGCTGCAAATGACAGATTTCTGTTTTTTAATGGCTGAATAATATTCCATTGTGTGTATATCGCATCTTCTTTATCCATTCATCTATTTTTGGACACTTAGGTTGCTTCCATATGTTGGCTATTGTAAAGAGTGCTGCTATGAACGCTGGGGTGCATGGGTCTTTTCAAAAATAGTGTTTTAATTTTCTTTGGCTATATACCCAGGAATGGAATTGCTGGATCGTATGATAGTTCTATTTTTTAATTTTTGAAAAACCTCCATACTGTTCTCCATAGTGGCTGCACCAATTTACACTCCCACCAACATTGCACAAAGGTTCCCTTTTCTCCACACCCTGGCCAACATTTGTTATTTGTAGACTTTTTGATGATAACCATTCTGACGGGTGTGAGGTGATATCTCACTGTGGCTTTGATTTGCATTTCTCTGATGATAAGCAGTGCTGAAGTTTTAAGCAGTATGGTCTCTGTCAATGTATGATTTTTTTTCTTTTCATCACTAACCTGCAGTCCAGGGTGGGGTGGGGTGGTCAGGGAGGGAGTTCTAGACAGTCCAGTTTTTTAACAGCAAAAAGAATAACTTTCATATTGAATACTAGATGAAAAATTCCTTTGTTGTGTTTTTACTGTGATACTTCCAATACCATACTACAAAAAAACTCCAACCTGGGGTTTTGCTGTTTAACCATTTCACTGGGTCCCTAATAGGTCAGTTACCACAGAGCCTAGAATTCTGATAAGCCATATACAGGAATAAGAAATCTGAGTGGCCCAAGACTTAGGGTTCATAAAATGAAGATGGCTGCTGCTGATGGAGCCACGCGCGTTGCTCTCAAAGAAGAATGTGAGAAAAAGAATATTCAGAGAGGGAGCAGTGATGGAATATGTGGCTCTGGAACGCTGTGTCAGCAACGTGATTACAGGGAAACAAGTAGAAATGTAAGCTAACCATTTTTTAAAATTCATTCATTCATTCATTTATTTTTTTTGGCTGCGTCAGGGTCTTAGTTGTGGCACGTGGGATCTTCGTCTCAGCATGTGGGATCTTTTCGTTGTGGTGCGGGGGCTTCTCTCTAGTTGTGGCACACGGGATCCAGAGCGCGTGGGCTCTGTAGTTTGTGGCACGTGGGCTCTCTAGTTCAGGCGCATGGGCTCAGCAGTCGTGGCGCATGGGCTTAGTTTCCCCACAGCATGTGGGATCTTAGTTCCCCGACCAGGGATCGAACCTGCATCCCCTGCAACGGAAGGTGGATTCTTAACCACTGGACCACCAGGGAAGTCCCAAGAGAACCATCTTTAAATGAGAGAAATGGGTAGTTGTCTTAGGCACTTGGATCAAAGAGATTATTGAATATTTTTTAGAAGAATTGTATCTGTCCAGGTCTTTTACAGAGTCTATATTCAAATGATCAGATCCCACTGAGACAGGAGGGAAGGGGGTAGGGCACAACCCTTAAAGAATGACACAGCCATTGAGAAAAACTGGATACAACAAAAAGCGGTCTGAACAAATTAGGCCCAAGGTGGCGGAAGTTTCGACTTCCAGCGGAACTTAAGCCTCATTATACGCTCACTGCAACACATCAGCACCTAAATGACACACCACAGGCACCGTGATGGTTCCAAGGCTGATGCTACAAGGCCAAAAAGTGGGCAGTGGCCCAATTCCTGGAAATCCCCACCCCTTCTCCAAAACAGTTGGAATAACCCTCCCATTCCTTAGCCTATGGAATTACAAAGCCCATAAAAACTAACCACCCCATATTTCAGGGCCAGTCTCACCTTCTGAGACAGACTGCACTCTGTCTATGAAGCGTGTTTCTCTCTCAGTAAACCTGCCTTCGCTTTGCTATGGCTCGCCCTTGAACTCTTTCCTGCATGAAGCAAAGGGCCCTCACTTGGCGGCCCCCCCCGGGGGCTCACCTGAGACCTGGGACATGACCATCCTCTCGTGCCCCATTACCCTGCAAACTCTTTGCAAATGATACTAATAAATCCACTTCTTACCTGTCAATCACTTTGCCTCTTGCTGAATTCCTTCATCGCCAAGACATAAAGGACCTGAGCTTCAGTAAGTCCTGACACCAGGTGAGTGATTTTAATTGAAAGACGGTGGGTTCGAGTCCCGGCCCATGGGTTCAAGTCCGAAACTGAGTTTTGGCTGGTTTCGAATCCCATCTGAGGCGTTTGGTTTCAGTTTCACCATCACTCTGTAACACATTAAAATAGCTTTCTTTAATTAAGGGATAACATACATTAAAACACATTCAGTGCATGCATCAACGTACAGCTCAATCATTTTTACATATGTGATATACATGTACATACACGACACATACATGGACATAGATACATTCATATCTCATATCTATGTAATCACAACCCAGATTAAGACAGATTTCTTGCATTCCCTAAAGTCCCCTCATTCTCCTTCTCAGCCTGGTACTACAAAGCATTTAAAAAGTAGGTGAATTTAGGGACTTGCCTGGTGGTCCAGTGGTTAAGACTCCACACTTCCACTGCAGGGGGCGTGGGTTCCATCCCTGGTTGGGGAACGAAGATCCCACGTGCTGCGTGGCACGGCCCAAAAATGGAAAAAAAAAGAAAAGCAGATGAATTTAACAGAGAAGATACTTTGAAGATTACTCACGCTAATTGTACTAGGAATTGCATTTAGTTATGAGGAAGAGACCCCACAAAGCAGTGCTTTAAACAAATTGGTGGTTTTCTTTTTTTTTTTCTCTCATGTAAAAGAAGATCCAGATGGTAGGAAGGCTCCAGAGAGCCTAGCTTCCTTCTTTCTGTTCAGCTACCCTTGGCCTGAGCTCTCCTCCCGGTTGTCAGATTAGAGCTCCTGACTCCACCCAGGTGTGGTGACCACGCTCCCAGCAGGAAGAGGGCGAAGGTGTTGAGCAAAAGGCACCTCCTGCTGAGTCAGCCCCCCCTCCCAGGCTTTCTCAGAAGCTCAACCAATGGACCTCTGATTAAACCTCACAGTTTAAACCTGTGTGGGAAACACAGGTCTGGGCGGCAAATCCAACATAAAATCCCATTTTATTAGGAAGAAAGAACGGGAGGATGGATACTGCTTAGTCAGCGAGCAGTCTCGGCCACACTGATGGTCTACAAACTGCTCCCGGGAATGACCCTTCTAGAAAATGCCACTTGGCTTGCAGTGGATGAATGCAATCTGAAGTCATCCCACAATGGGCAAAGAGATCTAAAGTAAACACTCTTAGCCTCTCTGCCAAAGACATAATATTCAAATATTGGGGAAAGAAAAGGTCTGGTGAGGTGCTGCTTTAAAATACTTTACCAAAAAGGCATAACTTTCACTATTCCTTTTTTTTTTAAATTGAAGTATAGTTGATTTACAATGTTGTGTTAGCTTCTGCTGTACAGCAAAGTGAATCTCACTATTCTTAAGAAGGAAAATATGGGGAAAATCATAGAGGGTAAAATTTAGAGGATTTGTCCAAGACCGAACAAATAACTAAAGTAATTTGTTAGTACAGAGTACATTCATTTATTAGGGCCCACAAATGGAAATCTGACCATTTCCAAACTGTAATTTTGTTTATTTCTTTTTATTGGATATGTTTCCCTGTGCTATACAGTATGACCTTGTTGTTTTGTAACTCTGTTTATAATCATTAGGATTATGAGATTTGATTTAAGCTAAGAATATTTTTTTAAGAAACAACTGGAATGGGATTAAAGTCCACGGTTGCACAATCCCTTATCCACAGTCAAGAATTCTCCAAATCTTTGAAAACCGAAAGCTTCCTCAAAAGTCGTAGTATCTGGTGACAAAAGCTGACCTGATCTACTATAGGGCTTCTTATGGTCTGTCTTTACCTCATTTAGTGTGACTGATCACTTATTTCATTACAATATATTATTGTATTTGATTATGGGGTGATTATGATAATGCATCATATTACTATTTTTTAATTATTTTAAAAATCTGAGTTCCAAAACAAATCTTGCTTCCCCACACAGTTCTGAGAGGTAGAGATCTTAAAAACTGCATTACCTAATTGGTTCACAATTTGATTTGTTTAGAGATTCCTATGACTATCAAAGCTCATTCAAGGGATTACATATCATTGATTTGACATGCTTTTAAAGTCTAAGAACCTGCTGTCCTAAGTCTTGGAATCTGAGAAATTGAACACATTGTTTCTGCCCATGTGTGCATAGGATTTTGTTTGCTAACAACCAGTTAGTAAATTCAAAAACAATAACTGGTTTTATTCCAACTATATGAGTTAAATTCTAGCTTTAATAACGCTTTGCCTCATTTGTTTAAAGAGAAGTGTTAATTGAGCTTCGTTCAACTGATATGAAATGTGAGGTTTTTTGAATAAAAAATACCAGAATTGACACTACTAAAGAGAAGAACAAAACTGAGGCGCACAGTTGCCTTAATTCTTCCTTTTGGTTTTACTAGTAATGTGTATGAGCTTAGATGTTTGTTTCTTGCTCATATTTCTTCATGAACATAGTCATAATCAATGTCTGTAACAATGCAAATGAAGTGTGGATTTTTAAAAATATAATACCAAAACACTGTGATACAGCTATGTAAATTCAAAATTAGCGTGGAGGTTTTTTTGTCCCTTCACCACAGCTTCCCTGGATCTTACCCACACTGACGCCTTCAAACTCTCAAATTCCAACATTTTACTCTCTAAATAAGATTCACTTTCTTCAATGTGGAACTCCTCTCTGTAACTTAAAAACTTCTGCAGGATGTCACTCCATTTCTGACCTCCTCCGATGTCATTTTCCCTTTCTCTCAGCATGCTGCAGGGCCATTGAGCTCATTTTACTTCCTGGAATACTCCAAGCTCCACTCTGCCTAAGAGCCTTTGCACACGCTGTAACCACTTCCGGGTCTGCTATTTCTCATGCATTTTTCAAGTTTGGCTCCTTCTCATCCTTCAAGTCTATCATCAATGCCATGTTCTTAGAAATAACTTTCCTTATCCTCTTATCTATGTCTTTCCCTCCCTGTTATTCTGGAAGACTGCACTCTGTTTATTTCTTAGTAGCAATTATAATTTGCAATTATGTACTTGTTTACTTGCTTGTTTCTCTGTCTTCCCACGAGACTGTGAGCTTCATGAAGGAGAGGAACTTCCTGCTTGTCCATTAATGTGTATGTAGCACCAAGCATCATGCCTGGCACACCCTAAGCTCTCAAGAACTATTTAAATAAACAACATGAGAATTATTTATCCTATGTCTTTCAGTGATAATTTTTCCAAAACACCTCACTCTACATTTGACTTTTACCAAAACAAAAGATGCTCAGATCACATCTATCATGAATATTGTCTCAAAAACTCTGAAGAAAATTCTGCCTTTGGGAAGTGCATAACTTGAAATATGCGTATTGTGGAAAATGCATAGAATATTCTAATCTACAGGTAATAAAAGTATATATGGACATGCACATCCATATACTTATATATGGATGTACATATATACTTATATTTACATGTATAACTGTATGTATATATACATATATGAATCTGCGTGCATATGTAAGGGTGGGGGAAGGGATAGGAGAGAAAAGGACAGGGCTGGGGAGGTGGATAGACAAAATAGTATATAGTGAAAATGGCCCCTAGCAATTTTTTTTCTGTTGGAAGGGAAACTGCTCAAAAATTTCTCAAGAATTGTAGTCTGCTCTCTTCACTAGATGACTTCTTAAGGATGTTTTCCTGACTGATCACATAAATGTCGTTGAAATCGACTCTCATCAGGTAACTACTGATGAGATTACAGAATAAAACGTTCCAAAAATGTCCTGGTTTAGACAATAAATTGTATAGTCACCCTAGCTATTGCTCTCTGAGAATGTTACCTATTTTTTTTTTCTTAACATCTTTATTGCAGTATAATTGCTTTACAATGGTGTGTTAGTTTCTGCTTTATAACAAAGTGAATCAGTTATACATATACATATGTTCCCATATCTTTTCCCTCTTGCGTCTCCCTCCCTCCCACCCTCCGTATCCCACCCCCCTAGGTGGTCACAAACCACTTAGCTGATCTCCCTGTGCTATGCGGCTGCTTCCCACTAGCTATCTATTTTACGTTTGGTAGTGTATATATGTCCATGCCACTCTCTCACTTTGTTCCAGCGGCCACGGCTCACGGGCCCAGCCGCTCCGCGGCATGTGGGATCCTCCCAGACCGGGGCGCGAACCCGGTTCCCCTGCATCGGCAGGCGGACGCGCAACCACTGCGCCACCAGGGAAGCCCCTCTCTCACTTTGTCACAGCTTACCCTTCCCCCTCTTTGTGTCCTCAAGTCCATGCTCTAGTAGGTCTGTGTCTTTATTCCCGTCTTACCCCTAGGTTCTTCATGACCTTTTTTTTTTTTTCTTAGATTCCATATATATGTGTTAGCATAGGGTATTTGTTTTTCTCTTTCTTACTTCACTCTGTATGACAGACTCTAGGTCCATCCACCTCACTACAAATAACTCAATTTCGTTTCTTTTTATGGCTGAGTAAAATTCCATTGTATATATGTGCCACATCTTCTTTATCCATTCATCTGTTGATGGACACTTAGGTTGCTTCC